>NC_079189.1:41251160-41543494 GCF_029499605.1 Hyla sarda | reverse complement strand
TTACATAACAACCAGAATTATTAAATGATCACATTCATTTAAATTAAGTAAAATAATTATCACAGTAAACAACATAAAAGTAATGACAAGACTGCCATTCATGTTCATCTTTTTATTCCCAAAAAGGAATCAAAAGTGATATATACCGTATATATATTTATAAACCCTCACACAATAATCATGACCAACAGAATGTAACATTCAATTTAAAATAAACTATTATTAAACAGGAAGCAAAACATACATGGGATAAAATAGAGGCATCACAGATTTTTTAAATTTAAAATTGTTCAACAACAAAAAAAATAAATGCTCCGACTTTTCTAGAATAATGTTTCGTGTCCCCAGAACCATAGATTAGCCCTGTTATGGTGTTACTTTCCCAGGTGTTGCCCCCAGGTCAGTGCCTCCTCTTTTAACACCTACTCTGTTTTCCAGTGAGCATTACCCTCACTGCCAGCACTGCTCTATGTTGTACTTCCTGTCCTCACTCACCATACTCACTCATGACTATAGCCCACACAGGCTTGCAGGGGCTTAACTATGGTGGTGGGGGGGGGGGGGGGGGCAGAGGTATCAGTCACACTGGGCCTGGTGATCCTAAGGCCCCATTAAAAGACACCAGTAGTATGAATGGCACATGGTAGACATGGGCCCTGCTATAAATTTTGCTTTGGGGCCCAGTAGTTGCGTCTCTGTAGGCATGTATGTACTAGACTGACTTTTCACTTGTTGTAATTAACTATGAATGTTCTGGATAGAATATCGTTTTTGTTCTGAAGTGAAAAGATTTGCACCTTTTTTCGGTGTTTTGAACCATCTCCTGTATTTAGCTACAAAAACTGCTACAAATACTGGCCAAAATACTACACTGGTACTACACTGATCAATGATATTTATAGCTATAACAATAATCCTACCCAGGACATGGAGAGACCAAAATAATGATAAATGACACATGGTAGATGAGGGGGTGGTGTTACAGATTTCGCCTATACCCCCACTAGCCTATCCCTTAGGATATAAATGTAGATTTCTGATAAATCCTTTACAGCCCCACCCCTGCACTTAAGCCCCACCCCTGAGTATCCTCATCAAACAGTAGAGATCAACCCTGTTAGCAGAGACAGTTCCATTCACAGAATTCAAAATATGCCCAAAACCTCTGCAAACGCATCAGCGGAAAACTTAGGAATGATCTTATCTACCTACTGTACAAGAATCCTTCTGCCTGCAGAAGTCTATATCTCAGCACAATCCCAGGGAGGAATGCCAATAGCGGGAGAATATAATAGATGTTCTAATAAAACCAGGCAGCTCTATGATAATTTGAAAAATGTAAAAGTCCAATTTTATAAAGTCTACGAGTAGCGATGATTGAGAACAAGTGTATCCCGCAGACGCGGGGAACGCAGCAAACAATAACAGATGTTCCAACATTTCTCAATTAGATATTATATGGCCGGCTATAAAATCTCACCCTTGTTTATGTTACATGTGTTAGTGCGCGCATTTCTGCAGAGCTGAAACCCAAGCCAAGGTTGGAAGGAAACGGAGAATCTGCGCTGTACTTGTCTTCAGATTAAATACGTCTCTCAGGAAAAGACTTCCAGAAAGAAAGTTGGAAAAAAAAACAGCGAACGGATGTGAAGAAAAATGAAGGAAAATGATGACATGTACAAACAATATCACGTTATAAAGGGAATGCTCAACACTTAAAGGGGTATTTCGGCTTTATACATCTTATACCCTATCAAAAGCATAGGGGATAAGATGTATGCTTGCAGGGGTCCCACCGCTGGGGACCCCCGCGATCTCGGTGCAGCTCTTGGAATTCTGTGCCGGACGCTGCCTGCGAGACGGGGACGTGATGTCATGGCCACGCCCCTCCATTCATGTCTATGGGAGGGGGCGTGACATCATGAGGGGGCATGGCCATGACGTCACGTCCCCGTATCGGAAGCAGTGCCTGGCACAGAATGCCAGGAGCCGCACCGAGATCGCGGGCATTCCCAGCAGCGGGACCCCTGTGATCATACATATTAGGGAATATAATAAGATGTATAAAGCCAGGCAGCTCTATGAAACAAAGGATAGGACATAAGATGTCTGATCGGTGGGGGGCCCTGCAATCTTCGTGCTGCATCCAGCGTTCGTTTAGAGCGTCGGTGCAGTGCCGAAGGCTTGTGAAGGACACGACCCCTCAATGCAAATCTATGGCAGGGAATAGGGGATAAGATGTCTAGGGATGGAGTACTCCTTTAAATTTCACTTCAGAACACCACTTTGTATGATTCCTTCTCTGCACATTTTCAAAGACTTTTTCCACCCGTGCAACTTATTTTTAACTGTTTCGTAAGCCAGGTCTGGGCTGGTGATGTAATTGAGGGCTGGGCGACAAATCTGAAACTTTTTGAGAAAAGTCACGCTTCCTAAATCTTTTGCCAAGTAAAAAAGGCAAAAGTGTGTATCTAAGTCATTTTAGTCAAAATCACTTCAGCAAAGCAAAAATGTCACACACTCTTTGAGCAAGGGCGACAAATCTGTGACAAAAAGCACCAAAAAGCAGTGTAAAAAGCTTGATAAATGTCCCCCACAGGATATAATATATCAGAGAAAGGAGTTTCCTGTGAACTATAGGATGAAATCATTGCCTATAAGATCTGTCCTGGCTGCTCACAGTAACAAGTTTTCAGCTACAGGATGGAATATTGTTTAGCCAGAGGAGGAGAAAGCTGAACAAGGACCCCTCTGGATAATCTTATGTCTTCAGTGACCTTTAGTTTGAGTTAGTACTGTGTGGCTGAAGTTTTCCTGTATATGCCCTACACATAGGGTATTGTGTCACAAACCCCCTTAGTAAAAGTAGAAGTATTTGCACAACAGTAAGACAACCTGTGTTAGCCTATAACAGTACAGTAAGAACTATCTGGACTGTATCCTGTTTGCAACTGTATTTCACTAGTACCCTGACTTACACGCAGGGGCGTAACCTGTAGCTTCTGGGACCCCATGAAAAATCTGCAAAAGGGCCCCATGTGACAAACATTAATACTGGTTTCTTATGGGGCAGATGTGCTTTGGGGTCCTCTTAGGCATCAGTGCCCTGTTGTGACTGCTACCTTAGCACCCTCTATAGCTACACTCAGGGCCGGCCTTAGGGGTGTGCGAGCTGTGCGGCCGCACAGGGCGCCATAGCAGCAGGGGCGCCGGGCGGCCGACACAGCTTGCACCAGGTATATGTAATTTGTATTGCCCAACGCCCGACATGCAGTTCTGGGCGCCGGGCAGGTAACTTCTTCAGACATTTAGCCCTGCTTCAGACAAGCAGCGCTAAATGCCGGTGTAATGAAGAAAACTGTGCCCTGAAGCGGAATGTGACCCTCTGCACAGGGACACGGTTTTCTGCTTTGCAGACCGCTCCCTCTCATTCCATTCCCACTACCCTACCTCAACTGTGTCCCTTTGCGGAGGGTCACATTCCGCTTCAGGGCACAGTTTTCTTCATTACACCGGAAGGCTTCAATTACCCCGCCCTCCTCCGCGTCTCCGGTTGGCCGGCCCGGGTCTGATGAGGGACGTCGCGCATGTGATGTCCCTCCGCAGACCCGCACAGGAGGACGTCAGTGATGTCACTCGTCAGGCCGACGCCGGAGAGAAGCGTAGCGCAGGACAGGTAAGGTTGTCTATGTGTGTGTGCATGTCTGTCTGTGTGTGTGTGTGAGTAAGTCGGGGGGGGGGGGAAACGACAGTGCTACCAAATGTGGGGAACCTGCTACCAACTAATGTGGGGAACCTGCTACCAACTAATGCGGGGAACCTACTACTACCTAATGCGGGGAACCTGCTTCTACCTAATGTGGGGAACCTGCTACTACCTAATGTGGGGAACCTGCTACTACCTAATGTGGGGAACCTGCTACTACCTAATGTGGGGAACTATACTGCACCTAATGTGGGGAGCTATACTGCACCTAATGTGGAGGAACTGTACTGTGTACCTAATGTGGGGGAACTGTACTGCTTACCTAATGTGGGGGAACTGTACTGCGTACCTAATGTGGGGGAACTGTACTGCCCCTAATGTTGAGGAACTGTACTGCTTACCTAATGTGGGGGAACTGTACTGCTTACCTAATGTGGGGGAACTGTACTGCACCTAATGTGGGGGAACTGTACTGCCCCTAATGTGAGGGAACTGTACTGCCCCTAATGTGGGGGAACTGTACTGCGTACCTAATGTGGGGGAGCTATACTGCACCTAATGTGGGGAACTATACTGCACCTAATGTGGAGAACTATACTGCCCCTAATGTGGGGGAACATACTGCACCTAATGTGGGGGAACTGTACTGCCCCTAATGTGGGGGAACTGTACTGCCCCTAATGTAGGGGAAATTTACTGCCCCTAATGTGGGGGAACTTTACTGCCCCTAATGTGGGGGAACTGTACTGCACCTAATGTGGGGGAACTGTACTGCACCTATTGTGGGGGAACTGTACTGAGTACCTAATGTAGGGGAACTCTACTGCCCCTAATGTGGGGGAACTGTACTGCCCCTAATGTGGGGGAACTGTACTGCCCCTAATGTGGGGGAACTTTACTGCCCCTAATGTGGGGGAACTTTACTGCCCCTAATGTGGGGGAACTGTACTGCACCTAATGTGAGGGAACTGTACTGGATCTATTGTGGGGGAACTGTGCTGCATACCTAATGTGGGGGAACTGTACTGCCCCTAATGTGGGGGAACTGTACTGCTTGCCTAATGTGGGGGAACTGTACTTCCCCTAATGTGGGGGAACTGTACTGCGTACCTAATGTGGGGGAGCTATACTGCACCTAATGTGGGAAGCTATACTGCACCTAATGTGGAGAACTATACTGCACCTAATGTGGGGAACTATACTGCCAACCTAATGTGGAGAACTATACTGCACCTAATGTCGGGAGCTATACCGCACCTAATGTAGGGAACTATACTGCACCTAATGTGGGGGAACATACTGCACCTAATGTGGTGGAACTGTACTGCCCATAATGTGGTGGAACTTTACTGCCCCTAATGTGGGGGAACTGTACTGCACCTAATGTGGGGGAACTGTACTGCCCCTAATGTGGGGGAACTGTACTGCTTGCCTAATGTGGGGGAACTGTACTGCCCCTAATGTGGGGGAACTGTACTGCGTACCTAATGTGGGGGAGCTATACTGCACCTAATGTGGGAAGCTATACTGCACCTAATGTGGAGAACTATACTGCACCTAATGTGGGGAACTATACTGCCAACCTAATGTGGAGAACTACACTGCACCTAATGTGGGGAGCTATACCGCACCTAATGTAGGGAACTATACTGCACCTAATGTGGGGGAACACACTGCACCTAATGTGGTGGAACTGTACTGCCCCTAATGTGGTGGAACTTTACTGCCCCTAATGTGGGGGAACTGTACTGCACCTAATGTGGGGGAACTGTACTGCGTACCTAATGTGGGGGAACTGTACTGCCCCTAATGTGGGGGAACTGTACTGCCCCTAATGTGGGGGAACTGTACTGCTTACCTAATGTGGGGAAACTGTACTGCGTACCTAATGTGGGGGAACTGTACTGCCCCTAATGTGGTGGGAACTGTACTGCTCACCTAATGTGGGAGTACTGTACTGCACCTAATGTGAGGGAACTGTACTGCCCCTAATGTGGGGGAAATGTACTGCCCCTAATGTGGGGGAACTGTACTGCTTGCCTAATGTGGGGAGCTATACTGCACCTAATGTGGGGAGCTATACTGCACCTAATGTGGAGAACTATACTGCACCTAATGTGGGGAACTATACTGCACCTAATGTGGGGAGCTATACTGCACCTAATGTGGAGAACTATACTGCACCTAATGTGGGGGAACTATACTGCACCTTATGTGGGGAGCTATATTGCACCTAAAGTGGAGAGCTATACTGCACCTATTGTGGGAGAACTATACTGCACCTAATGTGGGAGAACTATACTGCACCTAATGTGGGGGAACTATACTGCACCTAATGTGGGGGAACTATACTGCACCTAATGTGGGGGGAACTATACTGCACCTTATGTGGGAGAACTATACTGCACCTAATGTGGGGGAACTATACTGCACCTAATGTGGGGGGAAACTATAATGCACCTAATGTGGGGGAACATACTGCCAACGCAATGTGGGGGACTATACTGCCAGCCTAATGTGGGGGACCAATATTGCACCTAATGTGGGGGAACTATACTGCACCTAATGTGGGGGAACTATACTGCACCTAATGTGGGGGGAACTAAAATGCACCTAATGTGGGGGAACATACTGCCAACGCAATGTGGTGGACTATACTGCCAGCCTTATGTGGGGGACCGATATTGCACCTAATGTGGGGGAACTATACTGCACCTAATGTGGGGGAACTATACTGCACCTAATGTGGGGGAACTATACTGCACCTAATGTGGGGGAACTATACTGCACCTAATGTGGGGGAACTATACTACACCTAATGTGGGGAACTATACTGCACCTAATGTGGGGAACTATACTGCACCTAATGGGGGAGAACTGTACTGCACCTAATGTGGGGGAACTATACTGCACCTAATGTGGGGTAACTATGCTGCACCTAATGTGGGAGAACTATACTGCACCTAATGTGGGGGAACTATACTACACCTAATGTGGGGAACTATACTGCACCTAATGTGGAGAGCTATACTGCACCTAATGTGGGGAGCTATACTGCACCTAATGTGGGGGAACTGTACGCATCTGATTAAGAGGGGCAGGGGACTGGTGAAGGAGGCGGGGGAATGATTGAATATTTAAAAAAAAATTGTTTCAAAGATTTTTTTCCTTTTTGTGTATGTTTATGGGGTAATGGGGGAGGGGGGGGTGCGCCCCAAGGTTAGCTCGCACAGGGCGCCTGAACACCTAAGGCCGGCCCTGGCTACACTCCTGCTTACAAGTAACAAGTACACCAGCGAGGCTTTCAGTACATCTGCTGTAAATCAACCAAGGGGTTAATTTATGATTCATTTAGGAACTGATGGGGATGTAATGGAGGTGTCTGAGGTCTCAGTGTCCTTGGTGAGAAGTGTCAGAAGGATCACAGATCATTGTCTGGATTATCTGTGATGGGTCAAATTAGAATGATAAAAGAGGTTAGTGTTATCTGGTGCCTCACAGTGGGAGGCATGAGGCATATGACAGCACTATAGATAACATGTGTACATCACCAACATCAGAACATTCCTGAGGTAACCCCCAGCTCATGTTTACATCCAACTAATCCCCTTTTACATTTACCACTTGCTACTTCACTTTTTTTTTTTTTTTGTCTGGAACTGAAGGGCGAATCCACATTCACGCTCACCAGGAAAGGCTCTAACCCCTTCAGAAATATATATATGTATATATATATATATATATATATATATATATACACTGCTCAAAAAAATAAAGGGAACACTAAGAAAACACATCTTAGATCTGAATGAATGAACTAATCGTATGAAAATAAAATTTATCAACCCATAGAGGTCTGGATATGGAGTCACACTCAAAATCAAAGTGGAAAACCACACTACAGGCTGATCCAACTTTATGTAATGTCCTTAAAACAAGTCACAATGAGGCTCAGTAGTGTGTGTGGCCTCCATGTGCCCGTATGACCTCCCTACAACGCCTGGGCATGCTCCTGATGAGGTGGCGGATGGTCTCCTGGACAGTCTGTGGTGCAAATGGAGTTGGTGGAGGGAGCGGGACATGATGTCCCAGATGTGCTCAATCAGATTCAGGTCTGGGTAACGGGCGGGCCAGTCCATAGCATCAATGCCTTCCTCCTGCAGGAACTTCTGACACACTCCAGCTACATGAGGTCTAGCATTGTCTTGCCTTAGGAGGAACCCAGGGCCAACCGCACCAGCATATGGTCTCACAAGGGGTCTCATCTTGGTACCTACTGGCAGTCAGGCGACCTCTGGCAAGCACATGGAGGCAAGCACAAGGAATGCCACCTCACACCATTACTGACCCACCGCCAAGCCGGTCATGTTGGAGGATGTTGCAAGCAGCAGAACGTTCTCCATGGCGTCTCCAGACTCTGTCACATCCGTCACATGTGCTCAGTGTGAACCTGCTTTCATCTGTGAAGAGCACAGGGAGCCAGTGGTGAATTTGCCAATCTTGGTGTTCTCTGGCAAATGCCAAACGTACTGCATGTTGTTGGGCTGTAAGCACAACCCCCACATGTGGACGTCGTGCCCTCATACCACCCTCATGGAGTCTGTTTCTGACCATTTGAGTGGACACATGCACCTTTGTGACCTGCTGGATGTCATTTTGCAGGGCTCTTGCAGTGCTCCTCCTGCTCTTCCTTGCACAAAGGCAGAGGTAGGGGTCCGGCTGCTGGTTTGTTGCCCTCCTACGGCCTCCTCCACGTCTCCTGATGTACTGGCCTGTCTCCTGGTAGCTCCTCCATGCTCTGGACACTACGCTGACAGACACAGCAAACCTTCTTGCCACAGCTCACATTGATGTGCCATCCTGGATGAGCTGCACTACCTGAGCCAGCATTCAAAAGGGACCAAAACATCAGCCAGGAAGCATAGGAACTGAGAAGTGGTCTGTGATCACCACCTGCAGAACCACTCCTTTATTGGGGGTGTCTTGCTAATTGCCTATAATTTCCACCTGTTGTCTGTCCCATTTGCACAACAGCATGTGAAATTGATTGTCAATCAGTGTTGCTTCCTGAGTGGACAGTGTGATTTCACAGAAGTGTCATTGACTTGGAGTTACATTGTGTTGTTTAAGTGTTCCCCTTATTTTTTTTGAGCAGTGTATTTATGACATTCTTTTTATCAATTTTTATTTAGTTAGTTATTTAATCTATTTGTTTAATTATGCACGCTTCAAAATGTTGTGCAAATATGATTTATTTATTTTATTTATTTATTAAATTAAATATGCTTTTTTTTTTTTTATTTCGACAAATATGTTCCTCCATCTCTCTCTCTCTCTATCTCTCTCTCTCCCCGCAAGGGACGTTCCTGCCCACAGTGCATGAAGTTTAAAAGTCTCCCTCAATGAATATGAAGTAAGTAGTTACCTTGGGTGGGGTACTTTTCTGCCCGCAGGGATGGGGAGTAGTTCCCTGGGCTGGGAGATATACTTACCTAGTCCTGTAGTCTCGGCTGTAATCATGCTTCCTCAGCGTGATTGACAATCATGCTGAGAGGGTGTGATTACAGCCGAGAAGACAGGACTAGGTAAGTATATCACCCAGCCAAGGGAACTACTTACTTCAAATCCTCCCCATCCCTGCGGTCAGGAACGTACCCTGGAGATGGTGAGGATGAACATTTTACTATATATAAGGCGTTGACATTTAAAGAGGTTGTCCAGGTAAAGTGTTAAACATCAGAGGCCGATCTCTCCTGGAATGAAAGGATCGGGCATGTTGAAATGCAACATGTCTGGTTGTTCTCCCCAACTTAATTTTTTTTTAACAAAGTACACTACAAAGATTTTTATTTACCATAAGGAGGGTCATAGCAAAAATTAGTTTTAATGATAGTGCCCATTTAAGCACAGTAACACCCTAATGTCTCAACGCAGTCCTTATGTTCCATCCATGACCCAGAAAAATAATGGTTAACAGAGTTACAGGTCTAGCCGGATGTCCATGGGGACAGCTCAGTCAATGCTGCATTTCCAACAGTGTCAAGACCAAATCCCAACCGATCATTGTTTAATGATGTCCAATTGACATGCCATAAAACACTTATTTGTGAAAACCCCTTTATGGAAGTCCGTGTGTGGAAGGTGACAGCCGCGTTCTCCATCAAATATTTGTTTTTCTGTGAAAAGTAGAACCTCATAAAGCCAGCAGAAGTTTGGAGAGGGAGTCGAGCCTGGAACAATGACATCTATAGTCTGACTAACTTAGAATGGTCACATCTGGCATTATAACCACAACCTAATGAGCTCGGAGGCCCCACTTGTCTATGAGGTCATGTTCTTCTCTGGTCAATTACTCCCCGCAGCTATAGAGAGGGACACACAGTGTATGGCTGATCCCTCTATGATGTTATTGTTAGTATCTATAGCAGTGTTTCCCAACCAGTGTGTCTCCAACTGTTGCAAAACTACAACTCCCAGCATGCCTGGAGAGGTGTTGGCAAACTTCGGAGGGGAATTTACTATTCATGGGGCCTCCAATACCCCAAAACTAACAGTCTGATCCAAACATCCCACCTTGTGGAAGCATAGTTAACACCGCTATTTTTCATTCTCTTCATTTCAGAGGGTGGGATCAGAGCTGGGATGTTTGACTGTAGTACACACATAATTACTTCCTTCCTTATTTCTCTAGCCAATCACGGCACAGCACAACACATCACATACCCCTTCGGGCTGATGATTTACACAGTACAGCACTGATCCATCTATTATGTTAATGTGAGTATCTTTAGCAGATTTCCCCAAACTAGGGTGCCTCGAGCTGTTGCAAAACTACAACTTCCAGCATGCCCGGACAGCCGTTGGCTGTCCGGGCATGCTGAGAGTTGTACTTTTGCAACTGGCTGGAAAACACTGATCTATAGCAGGATTAATTGATGGGAAATATTCGGCTTATAACACCTCTCATCATTTGCATTGAGTGGGACATGGACTCAAATAGGGCCAGATTATAGCATAAGCAAAGGGAGCAAATGTCCAGGGGTATCTACTATACATGGGGCCTCCAATACCCCAAGACTACCAGTCTAGTTTTTGGGAAACTGTAAATCCCATTACGCCCCAAGCTTGAAAACCACAGGTGAGAATCACTGTTATAATCGGTTCTCTTGGTGACTTGACTTGACATAATGACTATTATGTTGACATTGTTATTGCTCTATTGTTTGGGCACCATATGATGGCGTTATGCAGTAATGTTATGTGACAATAATATTTCAGCACCATACTGCACCGTTATTCGGGCACTGTATGGTAATGGTATTTGGTCCCTGTATGGCAGTATTTTTAAAAACGATATGGTGGTATTATTTGGGTTTGGTATAGTAGTATTATTTGGTTGTTATAATATTTGCACTGTTATTTAGGGATTAAAAACCCCTATTAAAGGCGTTCTGTAGTGAAACATAACTTATCCCCTATCCAAAGGATAGGGGGTAAGTTATAGATCGGGGGGGGGGGGTCCCCACAATCGCCTGAACGGGGCCCGGCAGTCTGCTGAAAGGGAGAGTGCCGACCTCCGCACGAAGCTGCATCCAGCATGCCCCCTCCATGTATCCTATAGAGATACATGGAGGGAGCATGTCGGTCACGGCTTCCTGCGGAGGTTGGAACGGCCGCTTCTGGCAGAATGCCGGGCCCCGTTCAGGCGATTGTGGGGACCCCACCAGTCGGACCCTCCGCGATCTATAACTTACCCCTTATCCTTTGGATAGGGGATAAGTTATGTTTCACTGCACTACTCCTTTAACTTAAATAATTATTAGCCAGTATTATTTTGCCAAAATTAGCATTAGTTTTAATATAATTTTTTTCACTATGCATAGATATATATACAGTGACCCCCCCGACCTACTATGGCCCAGACATACGATAATTTCAACATGCGATGGCCTCCCAGAGGCCATCGCATGTTGAAGGCAGCATCAACATACGATGCTTTTGTATGTCAAGGCCATCGCATAAACGGCTATCCGGCAGCGCAGACTGCTTCAGCTGCCACCGGATAACCGTTTACAGTGCCCCGTGTGCTGCAGTGACGATCACATACCTGTCCTCGGGGCTCCGGAGCGTCCTCTTCACGATCCCCTCCATTGCCGGCGCTTTCCATCGTCGTCATCACGTCGCGCGCACGCCGTCCCGTCATCCAATAGGAGCGGCGTGCGTGCGTAGTGACGTGATGACGGCAACGGAGAGCGGAGAGCGAGGATCCCGGGGAAGCAGAGACGTCCGGAGCATCGGGGACACCACGGGGACGTGGCGACAGCGATGGAGGGTGACATCCAAGGCAGCGGTGATGGGTCCGGAGCGGCGGGGACAGGTGAGTACAGCTTCCTATACTTTACAGTGCACGGATCCCACAACATACGATGGTTTCAACAAACGATGGTTAATTTGGAACGGATTACCATCGTATGTTGAGGGACCACTTTATTTGGATCATTATTCTTTTTTTGGCCTAAAGAAACCCAGCTTATGTCTGTTGAGAGAAAATGTAGTAGTGCTCCCTAAGCTCCTCCCTTAGAGATTGGGCAGAATGGTCCAGAATTATTCTGCCTGATCATAGATCTGTGTGTATGTACAGTTACATCTGCTACATGCTCCCTATTCTCTCCCTGAATCTACCTTTATGATCTCACACACAGTGTTCAGCTTCCAGGACAACACTGGAGTACACATTCAACACCAGATATATACATGATTTACCCTTACACTGCCCTAGACCCCCAGAAATACTATCCATGGTGGCTTGGGCAGTGAATGTATCATTAATCCCTTCTCTGCCCTAGACCACCAGGGATGGTGATAAGAACCCAATTTTTTACCTTAGACCATCAGGAGTTCCTTCTGAGCTCTAGACTACCAGGGAAATATTCCTTCCCTCCAAATCTGTCCTCAGCTATGTCCGATGACCTACACTAGTTAACAATGGTTTATTATTTGGTGCAATACCACAATATTTATTTGCTGCTATCTTAGACTGCATTCACACCATGTTTGGGGCATATGTCAGCCAGATCCATTGGATGAATTTAAAAAACGGTTGGAACCATATCCCTGCCGACTCTGGTTGGGTCATTTTCGGACAGTTTTATGCTGGACTGAAAAGCACAGTATTCAGTGTGGCATAGATCCAGATACAGTCCAATGTATGGGGTACAGCACGGGTCCAGCAGCAACCAGTTTTCAGATTCTCTTGCAGGATATGGCTGCCGTATGCCCCAAACTATGTGTGTAAGCAGCCTCAGTTTGCTTGGTTTACAGGGATCAGTGCCCAGGTCCATAACTGCCCCATTCATTAGCCTAAGGGGCCTATACACATGGGATAGCTGTTGGCAAAACAGACGGATATCTGTCCCAATACCGCTATACACATGAAATTTTGGCATGGTCGTGCATTCATGTGTTCTAAATAGAGAGAAGCAGTAAGCCACTGATAGACTCCTCTGCAACAAAAGAAGATACCGATATTATAGAATGCAAATGTTCAATGGAGGGAACTGTTACCAGATTCTGCACTGGACCCCAAGTGATACCTTTGCTCCCCCTACTGAAAGGAAGGTGTCAGACCGTATCATTCAGCTATCTCATGTCTATAGCCAGATTACATTCTGCAGAAAAGTCCTTTGTTCCATAAAAGGTGCCCAACCTCAGTTTATTCCATTGCTCCTATGAATGGACAATGTTGACCCGTAGCAAAGGTCATGACAGATAGACCCATGTCCCGCAATCTTGATCAACACAACAGGTTGAGCAAACGCTGGGGACTGTAGTTTGCTTTTCCATGGAAGACAATTATTCAGGAAAGTGTTTGATGCCTCCATTGGGTTAATGGGCTGGATTATCTGTGGTAACGGGGTGTGATGCTGGAAGTACCCTAGGGGAAGATGGCATTAACGCCTTGTGTTCCTGACGCCAGGGCGTGGTTTATCCTCAATACCACCCGAAGGTATAACGCTAGATCCTGGGCTAGGCACGGGCGGCAATTAAGACTCCGACACCAAGTTACAGATAACGGTAGCTTTACTGAGGGTAGACCGATGGTAAAGTCTATACAGTTCAGCCAGGGACCATGGAGGTGACCAGTGACTCAGAGACCTCGAGGGCTTGCTGGGACTTGTAGCAGGACTGGACAATTGAATGCAGACCACGTTGACTTGACAGTTGCTGACAAGGACTGACTTGACTGATAACTGACAAAGCTATGACTGTTGCTTACTTGCAATTGACTGTGGCTGCAGACTGGACTTGAGGCCTCCAATGACTCTGGATACACACTAGGACTCGACTTGACCTTAGCAAAGACTCAGGAACTAAGAGAGCGAGCTAGCTCCACCCAGGGCTTATATGGGGAGACCCTGGGTCACCTTGTCACTGATACCTCCTGAGTAACAATCACATGGTACATTTCTTAAAGTAACAACACATTATAACAATAACAATTATAACATTATACAGCAAAACATATGTACAGGGGGGAAACAAGCACAAGGAGGCTCAGGGGACACAGACAGGGCAGCAAGGGTACGGGGCAATGACTCCCGTACTGGGCAACCACATATCTCTGTAGCACAATCCTCTGTGATAATACAGTGCATTAATCCCCCCACCGTATGCGTTTGGTGGAGGAGGTGTTGACACCTCTAACTTACAGACAATCTGATAGGACTCTGTTAGTTTTTTTGTTTTTGTTTTTACACACAATGCACTCTTGACCTGTACACCCCGTAAAACATCAAGGAATTCCAGTGACCCCCACTTTCTAGTAAATACAGTGGAGAGAAAAAAATAAATGGAAGAATTAATGAATGACCCGAAGGGCAGAGCCGGGGCTACCTGATCTGTTTTTCCTCCATGGATCTAAGGGTTGACTTTGCAGTTTGAAAGCTAAAACCTTCGAAAATAAACATTGTCTTTCACACGGTTGTGTTAATGAAAGTCATGGTTGATTGATGTATCGTACGGGAACTGCACGGAGCTGAGAGAACTATGGCTTTAACCTTCCTTCAAGACGCCAACTATTGGAGGGTAACACTATTACGGCTCCCACAGGGGCTGTGATGTGGTGGCTGTAACATTTTGTCATAGAGGCCAGATGGCAAAGGGTATACATACCATAGACCAGTGGCCCTCCAGATGTTACAAAACTTCCACTCCCAGCATGCCCGGACAGCCAACGGCTGTCCGGGCATGCTGGGAGTGGAAGTTTTCCAACATTTAGAAGCCCACAGTTTGAGACCACCATTGTAGACGCTATAGGAATTGCAATGGTAGCAGTCACACTGGCCTTGGTCCAAAGGCCCCTCTGCCCCATACATAGACAGCAGTCATAATAATGAGCTTATGTTCACATAGCGGTATGTCCCTACAGAAAAAAATTCTGTGGGGTCAAGGGACTCTGCTGCAACGTGCATGCAGTGGAATTTCCGTGGCAGCGACATCCCGATTCCGAGGTCAGTAGAAAGAATAGACCTGTCTATTCTTTCTGCGGATTCCACTAGGAAATGCATTGCCGTCTATGAGACAGCGCATTTCCAAGCAGTCCGAGCACCGGAATGTTCTGCTGAAATTTTCCGGCCGGACATTCCGCCATGTGAACAAACCCTGACCCGGAAACTTCAGGTTAGGCCTCAAATTCCGGTTCTTTGGGTCCATTGGAGAAAGAAAGAGGCACAGGTCACAAATGCAACCACCAGTTGTGTCTAACTCAGTGAGCTACACCCTGTAGCTCTCTAGTTTTTGGGGAACCACAACTCCAATGATGCTCCAAGCTGGAAAACCACAGGTCGTGATATTACATTGACATTGTTATTGAAGATTTGGGATTATTTGGGCACTATATGGGCACTGCATGATGTAGTATTCTTGTGTGGCAATAATATTTCAGCACCGTACAGTTATGGTATTTAGGCACTGTATGGTAATGGTATTTGGGCCCTGTATGGCAGTATCTTTAAACACTGTGTGGTGGTATTATTTAGGTTCGGTATAGTGGTATTATTTGGTTATTATAAAGCACTGTTATTTGGGCATTTAAAGGGGTACTCCGGTGAAAAGCTTTTTTTTTTTTTTTTCAATCAACTGGTTCCAGAAAGTTAAACAGATTTGTATGCTACAGTGGAAATTCTTTTCTTTTTGGATTTCAACAACCACACTGCTCTCTGCTGACACCTCAAAATGACACCTCATTTTGGGAACTGTCCAGAGCAGCATATGTTTGCTATGGAGATTTTCTCCTGCTCTGGACAATTCCTGACATAGACAGAGGTGTCAACAGAGAGCACTGTGGTCAGACAGAAAAGAAATCCAAAAAAGAAAAATCCCAAAATTTCATGAAAATTTTGAAAATGTTGCATTTTTCTAACTTTGAAGCTCTCTGCTTTTAAGGAAAATGGATATTCCAAATAAATGTTATTTTTATTCACAAATACAATATGTCCACTTTATGTTGGAATCATAAAATGGACATATTTTTACTTTTTGAAAAAAATTAGAGGGCTTCAAAGTAGAGCAGCAATTTTCAAAAATGTCATGAAAATTGCAAAATCTGAAGGGACAGATGTTACAGAACTACAACTCCCAGCATGCCTGGGCGGTCTAGGCATGCTGAGAGTTGTAGTTTGGCAACATCTGGAGGGCTACCGTTTGGGCACCACTGTAACAGTGGTCACCAAACTGTGACCCTTCAGATGTTGCAAAACTACAACTCCCAGCATGCCCAGACAGCGTTTGGCTGTCTGGGCATGCTGGGAGTTGCAGTCCGGCCTGCCTAGTGGTTGCCACAGTAAAGATCACATTACTTTCACTTTCATTTCTCCCCCCCACGTCAATTCCCTACCTGAGCCGTGATCTCTGCTGGATGTCTGCGATGATCGCCGGGCCCCACGCATCTGGTCCTCAGGTAAAGGCCTCCATCTTCTCCCCCCCTCCCCCCCGTTCTGCCCGACATCCAGGGGTGGGCAGAACGGGGGGTTTCCATGGCAACCCCCTGTCCTGCACTGCCATTGGTCAGAACTCAGTTATGACTAATGGCAGGGGATAGGAGGAGACCGCAGCACTGCGACCTCACTCCTATCCCTTAGGATGATCGGGGCTGTCACCAGAGACCCGATCAGCCCGGAATTGGAGAAAATCGCATGTCTGAATTGACATGCGATTTTCTCTGGTCGCCGACATGGGGGGGTCTCAGGACCCCCCTGGGCCATGTGCCAGGGTGCCTGCTGAATGATTTCCATACACCCTCAGTCCTTAAGGACTTTAAAACGGGGGGGTATGGATACGCCCGCCGTCCTTAACAGGTTAAGGACGCTGCCTGTTTTTACGTTAATGACCAAGCCCAATTATTGAAATCCAGCATGTGTCTCTCTGACATGCTTTTACTTAGCGACATGGTTCTGAGATTGTTTTTTTGTAACATATTGTACTTTACATTAGTGGTAAATCTTTGTTGATTCATTTTTTGTGAAAAACTCCAAAATATTGAAAAAAAAATTTTTTTTTCATTAGTTTTTATGGCATTCAATGTATGCTAAAAATTATGTTATTTTTATTCTATGGGTTGGTACGATTATGGCGATACCCAATTTATATAGCTTTTTTTATGTTCTTTTTCAATTTTCAACACCATCTTTTTTTACCCCTTTTTGTGTTGTCATGTTCTGACAACCATAACTTTTTTATTTTTCGCCCAATGCCATTGTGTGAGGGCTTTATTTTTGCAGGACAAGCGTTACTTTATATTGGTACCATGTTTGCGATTCATGCTACCTTTTGATATTTTTTATTCCACCTTTTGTATAAAAAAATGTTTTTTCACTTTTTGTTGTTGTTGTTTCTTTACGGTGTTCACCAAGTGGGATAAATACCATTATATGTATAGGTGTGTGTGTTTTTTTTATATTTTTTGTGATAATATAGGGTTTTATTGGGAAAGGGGCATTCATAATTTTTTTTACACTTTATTAATTTATTTAAAAACCTTTTATTTATTTTATTTTTTTACTTTTTACAGGTTATACAATGCTGCAGTACATCTGTACTGCACCACAGTATAACTGTCAGTACTAAACTGACTAACAGCCTATGCAATCCAGCCCATGGCTGGACCTCACAGGCTGCCGTACTAGGCAGGCAGGAGGCCATTAGCTGGCCTCCTGCTGCCATGGCAACCAATGGGATCCCACAATCGCTTTGCCATTGGTGGACAGGGGGAGCCCCCTATGCCTGTCAACCCCATAGATTCCGTGATCAGGACTGATCACGGCATCTGTGGGGTTATAGCGGCCAGGACCAGCTTGATCATGGTCTCGGCAGCTGCGCCGAACCCCCGGCTGTGATTGCAGGGCATCGCGCTGTGAAGGAGATCACCAGTATATATGCATAAGTCCAGTTGCGCTAACTAGCTAGAAACTTGGACAAATGCATATGTCCTAGGGCGTTAAGGGGTTAAAAAGACGTCTTGGAGCGATTTCATCACAATGTACAAATATATGAATGGACAGTACAGAGATCATTCTAGTGATCTTTTTATACCTATGCCAATAACCATGACAAGGGGGCATCCTCTACGTCTAGAGGAAAGAAGGTTTCACCATCATCACAGACAGAGATTCTTTACTGTAAGAGCAGTGAGACTATGAAACACTCTGCCACATGATGTTGTGATGTCTGACTCGATAAACAAGTTCAAAGGGGGCCTGGATATTTTTCTAGAGAGTAATACAATTAGAGGTTATAGATACTAGATTTATGGGGATAGAATGTTTAATCTAATGGCCGTGTTGGAGTCGGGAAGGATTTTTTCCTCTGTGATGGGGCAATTGGCATCAGCCTCATAGGGGTTTTTTTTTTTGCCTTCCTCTGGATCAACACAGTAGGGTTCTAGGTTGAAAAGGCATTGACATACAGGGTAGCTACCTAGAATAGGTGGCACTAGAGATCCAGCTTTCTGACCTCTGAAGAAGAGCTTTTTTTTTATAGGGCCTACTACAAATTATTACCCCTCATTGGGATAAAACTCTAACATAAAAGCCATAATTGATAAAAGCTGATCTAGGAGTATTATTTTACGTCCTTGCCATGTGTGTTTTTTAAAGAACTGCTCAATCTCCTCCGTTTGCTATGACAGGTGCACATACAGTACATTTATCCATTTACAGAATAAAAGCACACATTTTATCAATATGCCGTTCCTACCCCAGGAAAAGAATGGAAATGTCCTGATTAACATATGGTGGGAAATGTTTGTAGTCCTGAAATAGCCTCTTTGTATCTACATAACTTTATTATGTATAAATGCTATGTACTGCAGGTAATTGAATTGTCTCTGTGCTCGGCTCCCATGTGAATCTCATTTATGGCCAATTACCTTCGATCTCAAATTACTTTTAGGTTTTTGTTTTTTTTTTTTGCTTTTTTTTCCCACCCCAATCTAAGTAAAGACGGCGCTCCGGATGTATCTATTATGGAGCTGTCATCTTACAATGAGTCCCCATTAACAGGAAATGAGGGTCCCATTGTGTTGTGATGGCAGCTTTGGAATAAACTAAATTTACCTGAACAGAAGCTGTTTGTGTACCAAGCAAATATCGAGGGAAGAAGGGACATGACCTCAAAGCCACAAGAAAGTCTTCATTCCATACTTCAAATGGAACCATCTGCCATAGGTTGTGTGCACCTCCACCCCTAAAAGTGATCACATTTAGTCCTTGTGAACTAATTTTTTTATGTTTTCGTATTAAGTGGTTTCTGTGGTTGGGTATGTAAACATTTTGCGTCGACCAGCTTACACCACTTTTTTTTCTAAATGGATATACTTTTGCCAAATTCCCAAATGACCATGAAAATTTATGTAAAAGTGACACATGCCACATACATATTACTCCATACATGCTATGGAAAAGCTGTCAGGAAGATGACACTTTTTACAAACAAAGATTTGGTGAACATGTCTGGAATTATCAGATCAAAGATTACTCAGGGTTGTTTGGGGTTAGAAAGACACAGTTATCTTATCCCCAAAACAAAGCACCACTCTTGCCAATGAGTTGTTTCTGGCAGGTTGAACTGAAATACCATATACAGATCATGAACAGCGGTACAACAACACAGCTATGTTTAGTTTATTCCCCCAAAATACCACTTTGAGCACAAGGAAGCACTAATCATATGATGACCATGAGCACAAGAAGTCACTTAATAGTTATAATAGTCAAATTGTGCAGTATTAAAGGTGTTCCTGGGTGGCTATCCTGGGAAGTCCTGTAGAGAGTAAATGGAGTGGTGGCTGTTCATGCTCAATGCTGCTTCATCCACTGAGGGGACGTTTTCAAGATCAGACTCCTCCACCCCCCCCGATCAGGAAGCAGGTGTCACATCAGGTAGGGAACAGTGAAACCCTAAACTAATCCCAGCTAATGTCTTTACTTGTGCGGACAATATGCCCCAACTTCTGGCCCCCAACTGGGCAACGCTCCCTACACTAACTGATTCCTACACTAAGTGGACAGATTGAAAGGGGAAGGTCAGACAGGCCTTGTCAAAACCAAACAGACTTGTCAGTGATTAATACAGAATACACAAAGCATAGCCAGGAACAAGACAGAGGTTCAAAACCAGAAGAGATAAGCAGAGCAGTCAGAACCAATTGGGCAACAGCCCCCAACTGGGCAACGGTCCCTACACTAAATGAGTTAACAGAGGGAAAGGGGAAGGTGAGAGGTTGCCGGGTGAAAACTAGGCAGATTTGTCAGGGACAGAAACAGAATACACAGATAATAACTAGGAACAAGCCAGAAGGTCAGAACCAGTAGAGATAAGTAGAGCAGTCAAAACCAAAATCAAAAACTGGTCATCATATATAGATATACTAGATATACTCCTGATCATGCTTTACAGAGACCATACAGGGCAGAGGAGAAAAGATGGGAAAGTTCCTGGAAGTATCCCCTCCCTTTTAAGAGGAGCCTCTGGACCCTTAGGAACCGGAGAAGGCTTTTGAAGATGGTTTCATTAAACTTATTAACCATTTTATCTGCATTTGAATTTTGGAAATCTCATACTCCAGCTTTCCCTGATTTCTGGAAATGCAGCTGGTTGTCTCTTTGAAAATATACTTTATCCTCCCATTTAACAACAATTGTGGCCACTATGAAAGTATAAACATATGCACAGTACAATGTTAATACGAGCCCATTCGTTCTTCTAATAGGTTCCTATATTGATGCTGAAATTGCACATTTCATTCTATAAAAACACTGCTTCTCATGGGGTCAGAAGACATTATAGACTCGATATAA
The DNA here is from genome assembly GCF_029499605.1 of Hyla sarda. Lineage (NCBI taxonomy): Eukaryota > Metazoa > Chordata > Amphibia > Anura > Hylidae > Hyla > Hyla sarda. Next base: position 41,522,434 of record NC_079189.1, on the reverse strand, counting down.
AGACCAAAAACAACATCCCTGACGTTTCTTGCAATACCAAAACCAAGATGTAGCTGGCATGGGGGAGTATGTGCTGAATTGCAAGTTCTTGAAAGGATTACTTCCTTTTAAGACTAACTTTCATGTCATTATGAGATGCCAGGACCAACAAGTCACAATGTGTATCCATAGCTGAAATTCCAGGTTTTGGACTTAACCCCAAAAATGTAAGTTGAAATAGACAACGAGAGAAGTTAAATAAATGTACAGACATAAATAGTTTGCTTCTAAAGTCTTAAGTTAATAAAGTTGCCATTTTGTATTAAGAACCTACAATCAACCTACTATCTCGATATAGGGACATATGGGAGGCTAAAAGATGAGGCCAAAGATTACTATATACTACACTATTTCACTGTATATACTAGTGTATATACTATACTATATCACTGCCTACAGTTTGTTAAGAATACAATTATAAACATAAGATGATTTCTACACCATAGCAGCCTACACTTGCCTTAAAATGTCTTGTCTTCCGTTTTAAAGGTCTTTAAGCTTCCTAATAGCGTAACTAAAATGTCTGTGATTGTTCCAATCCATCTTGTTTCTAAATAAATCTTTGAGATTTAAGAATCCAACGGCACTCACAAAATGGATGCAAATAGTGTCACATTTATTGTGCTCACGTCAGGGATGACAAACGAGGTTAGAGGGAGGAGCAAACTGGTTGTAAATGACGTCCGTTTCGCGGCTCACCACTTCGTAAAAGAAAAGCTGCCACTCTATCTGCAGCAGCTGAAGAGCCACTTAAACTGAGGTCATTTTAGACTAATATTTTTGCTCCCAATCCGGCCCTGGTGCTGTGCCAGGCCTTGCACTACCACCCCTACTCCGGGCTATTAACGCTCTTTGGAGCCACAGCCCATGATCACTGGGATACTATTTTTGGCACCAGAGATAACCTGGTCATCTAGTCAGGCCTGTCTAAGGCTGCTCCTACAGAGTCTGGACAGTTTGAAGAATGTTAGCTTCTAGACAATGAGTTAAGAATCACGGAAGTTTCAGAAATTTTATGATTTGTTACAGAAGTGGTTTGCTATGAGAAATGGTGATATAAGTTAGAAAGGTATCGCTCACAAAATCCTCAAGTACTTTGTTATTTTATCCTCAGTTTTACCTTCGCAGCTGTTTTACATTTCTGTCAAGCCTACATGACATCCCTGCACCGTACTGTACATTGGCATAATACATTATCAATTCCTTTTTAATAGGTTGTACTAAATTAGAAAAAAAAAAAACATGGCTGCTTTTTTTCAGGAACAGTTTTGCACAACGCAATGGACTATGTTTGCTATAGCATTTAGGTATAGCTTAGTTTAGGGGCCTTAGCTTTAAAAACATTTGCAACTTATGTACGGTTAGGCAACCGTATTTTTCTAATCCTTTACTACAGCTATTATTATTGACCAAAGAGGACAGACCATCATACTGTATTTTTGCCTAATCCTAAATTCATACATTGTTCAGCCAAGAACTACCGTATATACTCGAGTATAAGCCGACCCGAATATAAGCCGAGGCCCCTAATTTTACCCCAAAAACCCAGGAAAAGTTATTGACTCGACTATAAGCCTGGGGTGGGAAATACATCATCCCCCCCATGTCATCATTCAGACCCCTGTCATCACCCCCCCCCCCTCATCATCACCCCGTGTCAATTCCTTCATCAGTGGTCTTCAACCTGCGGACCTCCAGAAGTTGCAAAACTACAACTCCCAGCATGCCTGGACAGCCATCCTGGGAGTTGTAGTTTTGAAACCTCTGGAGGTCCGCAGGTTGAAGACCACTGCGGCCTACGTCATCATCCCCCCCCCCCCTTTCATCATCCCCCCTGTCAATCCCTTCATCAGTGGTCTTCAACCTGCGGACCTCTAGAAGTTGCAAAACTACAACTCCCAGCATGCCCGGACAGCCATCGGCTGTCCGGGCATGCTGGAAGTTGTAGTTTTGAAACCTCTGGAGGTCCGCAGGTTGAAAACCACTGCGGCCTTCGTCATCATCCCCCCCCCCTTCCTTCATCATCACCCCCTGTCAATCCCTTCATCAGTGGTCTTCAACCTGCGGACCTCCAGATGTTGCAAAACTACAACTCCCAGCATGCCGGGAGTTGTAGTTTTGCAACATCTGGAGGTCCGCAGGTTGAAGACCACTGATGAAGGGATTGACAGGCGGAGAGTTCACTCGAGTATAAGCCGAGGAGGGCGTTTTCAGCACGAAAAATTGTGCTGAAAAACTCGGCTTATACTCGAGTATATATGGTATGTTCTTTAGTTCTTCTTGTCTCTGAGAGGAACAAAAGACTAAAATCCAAAATCGGTATTCATCCTGACTGACACACACTTCCTCCAGCAATGAAACTTATTTTCAGTTGTCTAATTATTAAACAAATATTGGTGAATAATGTTATTTTACTACATTTCTGTGGTCTTCATGCTTTCTGTCAGCTTTTGATGCATACATGAAGAGTTGTAGTGGGAGGAAGATAATGTCGGTTGAATTCCCAGCCAGAGTGTCCTGACCAGACAGAAGGTGTAGTGGGAGGGAAATAATTTTGCCTGAATTCCTAGCTAGAGTGTCCTGATCAGATGCATAAAAAAAAAAAAAGCTAATGAAGACAAGAGAGGAGAAAATTTGCATCTGAATCAAAAGGAAAGTATAAAATACCACAGAAAAGTAAATTTAGACACTTGACACTACATTTCATCATCAAACAACCACTCTGTGGTTCCTGTTGATGTTCAGGTGTGCTTATTGTTTGGAGTGACCCAGACCATTTTTGACTTTTTCTTTTCTCTCAGCTGGCTGCACTGACCTGTATCTGTATACCTTACTGATGGAGGTCTGTCTCCCCTGATCATGGATTGGACTTAAACCAGTAATATCCAGAACTTTTTTTCAGTGCTATTCTGTCAAAAGAGCCAGAGACTGTTCTAAAGATAGCCACACACAAGAGATGGATTTCAGAGGAACACTTGATTCCCCGACAGCTATCTCTCCTTATTCCACCATAAACATACATGCTTGGCTAAGCGTGCATGTTTATCTCATTCCAATATTTCCAACATGTTACTGGTAGGAGAGAGTCAAGAGGCCTCATACAGGTTACATTGTAGACTGATCCTGATAAAATCAGCAAATCTGGACAACATTTATGTGCTTGAATTTATAGTTTATAGTGGTGCCATCCCTAGACCATATGCCATGTTAGGAAATGTAGACATTATAGAGGTGAGGCCCCCAACTCAGAACCCCTCTATGAGCCAGAGCCTTGCAATAGTTATCCAGAATTAGAAAAACAGAGCTGATTTCTTTAAAAATCAGCACCAAGCCTGTCTTCACATACCAGGTTGCGTATGGTATTGCCGCTCATTTCCAGTGAAGTAAATGGAGCCAAGTTGTTATACCATTCACTGCATAGAGATGGTGATAATCTATCATGTATATATAGACTAAATGTAACATATATTGCATCACAACTGTGGGTACCAAACCTTAAATCAAGGAAAAAAAACATACAGCAATGTGAACAAAGAAAAACAAACAAAAGTATGAAGGTATACCACACAAAATTTTGATAATAAACAAATATCAATCCTGATGGATACCCTGGTAAGGTGACTCAGGAGGTGGTACATGAAGGTACAACTGGGGGGGGGGTAGGGAACCTGGCATGCCCTATACTACTCCTGTACTGGGCCCTAAGCCTAGGCGGGATTGCCGGCCTAGAAAGGACCGTCCTGCACAGAAACCTAACCTGACCAGAGGTGTGGGGCTGTTTTAGCTATATTGAGGGACCCAAATGCTTGATCTGTCATGCCCCCTCCCATAGACTGGCATTGAGGGGGCGGGGTGTGACGTCATGTGGGGGCGGGGCTATGACATCACAAGCTGCCGGTGCCACCTCCAGCATTCGGAACAGTTTGTTCCAAACGCTGAGCAGCGGAGTACCCCATTAAAATTGAAAGGGATTTTTTGAGACAATGCACCCTATACAAGTTGCATATTTAAAACCTCACCAGGAGGTACCTTTATGTCCTGACTTTATTAGTCTGACTATGCAGGAGCTGCGCTCACTTAATTGACTGTAAGTGAAGCCAGCTATCATTAACCCCATAAGTGCCCTGATCAATAACGATCACAGCACATAAGCGCCGCAATGACAGTGTCCCTGAACCATCTGCAACATGTATGCAGGGGTGCTCGCCTGCCGGAGATCCTCTCACCTGCTCTGCACGGGTCCCAGCTCCGATCTGCACTTTAATGACTGCATGAAAAATCCCCTTTTTGTGGCACACCCCCGAAAAATGCATTTTCGCTGCTTCAGCAACTATTTTGGAATGTCACTTGGAATGGGCTTAGAATGTCACAGGACCATGTGACTCCTCCTGCGTCCCACCTAGTGTATATTGTAATAAGTTTACTTCCATATACCCTTCTAGTCCAATGTCAAGTGTGCTGGGCGCATGCGCTGTTCACCTCTTTAGTATCCAGGCTGAATCTCAGCCTGCATGAGAGGGCACGCTAGGAATCATAGGAGTTGTAGGCACAGGGCAGAGCGGATCGCTGGAGAAAGCGGAAGTTCCTCACTTTGGTGATGTGGCACAGAGGGCTTCCAGGGAGAAACAGAAGGTCCAAATTACCAGCAATACAATGGAGATGCCATGGAAAGAACTATGGCTACTGATGTGTGAGTTTTTTTTTTTTTTTTTACCCAAAACTGGCAGTAACTACTTAATTGCCCTTCACTGCCACCAAAGGTGAAATGAAGCATTACACAGCCCCAGGGGTCAAGTCCTCGGTAAAAAAAAAATGTATGAGAACTCACCCAAGGTTTCCACTCAAGGGCTGGTCCTGCAGGACTTCTGCCAATGCAAACGGTGTTCCTGTTGTGGAAAAAGTGCAGGAACTCAGTTCCCACATGTTCCTGCAGGATGTGAGCCCTGCACAGCACCCATTCAAGTCAATGAGATGTAATGCAATACAGGACAGGTCCTCCAGAAGGAGGAACACTCTCTGTAATCCTCTCCGCTCTGGCCAAAAGATGAGGATCCTGAACACAGGACCCCCTATATTAACTCAGAATTCACTAACAGGGTATATGAATGGGTTATCTAAACTGGACAACCCCTTTAAAGGGGTACTCCGTTGCTCAGCGTTTGAAACAAACCGAACGCTGAAGCCGGCGCTATGAGCTCATGATGTCATAGCATCAGAGACAGCCATCACGCCCCCTCATGACATCACGCCCAGCCCCCTCAATGCAAGTCGATGGGAGGGGGCGAGACAGCCATCATGCCCCCTCCCATAGACTTGCATTGAGGGGGTGGGGCTATGACATCACAAGCTCCAAACGCTGAGCAGCAGAGTACCCCTTTAATAGATCCTAATTAACCTTCTGCCCAGCCAACCAATATGTCAGCTCCTGCAGAGGTGAAGAATGTGTCCTTTTTAATGTCATATGTTTATTCTGACACTTTATTTTATGAGATCTTTAATTATGGACCCTGAGAAATAAAGTTTACGAGACCTTTGTTTCCTGTATACCTGACCCATTCTACAAGAAGTGCTTTTTTTTCCTTTTTTTTTTCCTTTACATTGACTGACTCTCAATAAGTCTGAACGACTTCTTTATTTAGGCAAAAAAAGAGCTAAAATAGGGGCCAACAGTCTCTTTCAGGGTGCGTTTTATAAGGTTTACTTTTACAGCCCTAAAGTTAATCATTGCTCCAGATGCAAAGGTGTAAAATGGACAGAAAAAACATAAGCGTAAAGCTGCAGTGTTTACTTAGACGTCAGTCCAGGAGACTTCTCATTCAAGGAAAACAAATCACTGTAGAGTCTCAGTAAGTAAGAGTTTGATGTTCTTTAAGAAAATACCCCCAAATAAGAACAGTTGTAGACAAGGAGACATTTAATATTTTGTTTATGGCTGTAATTTTTTTTTTTACATTTTTGGACTTTTTTCCTTATGCTCCCTACACAGTAGCATGGAACCTAAAAAAGCACTGGCTTCTGTCATGATCACCAATATGAGATCCAGCTCCCAGGGCCCATCGCAGTTAGTGGTGTCAATAGTCTGAAGGTCTCTGGTAAGAAGCAAACCAACTACAGTGGTCCCTCAACATACAATGGTAATTTGTTCCAAACGACCCATCGTTTGTCGAATCCATCGTATGTTGAGGGATTCGTGCAATGTAAAAAGTGCATTTAATACTCACCTGTCCCCGCCGCTCCGGACCGCATCCTCACCACTCCCGATACTATCCCAGGGGCTCCCGATGCTGTCCCGCTGCTCCGGTGTCTTCTTCGGGATCCTCCGGCTTCTTCCGCATCTTCTCCGCTGTCCGGGTCTCGCTTTCTGGAGAAGTTATTACGTTGCTGCACCGGGACGGCGTACACAGCGACATAATAACGACGCCGGAAAGCGAGGCCCGGACCCCATAGAAGATGCAGAAGACGCCGGAGGATCGCGAAGTGGACCCGGAGCAGCGGGGATAGGTAAGTGAACCTGTCCGGGATGCTTACACTGCTATCTGACAACAGCTTAAGCATTTTGCGCTGTCGAATAGCAGTTAATACGATGGCCCCGTATCGTATGTCAATTTAATCATATGTCGGGGCCATCTCATGTCGGGGGGTTACTGTAGTCTGTATCTGTCTTACGGTGGCTACATTACTTTAATAGCTGAATATGTCTTTATTGTCCAAATTATTGTTAAAATTTAACATGCCCAATCCTATTTTTCTTGTAGTTGGAGAGTTGTGAGGACCCCATACACAAATAGTCATCCAGTTCTGCCAGTTGCCATAGTTTGCCTAAGCAAATAGGGACTTTAGTCTGATTTACTGATCAGCCACGTTCAAGAGAATGAAGTCTGACCCACCACCATTAGAGGCATAACTATAGTGGGTCTAGATGTAGCTGGTCCTGGAGTCAAACAAGGCCCAACAGACTCTTATTAAAATACATGTACTATTAATGCTTCGGATACATTGTAACATGGCTCGTTCACACTGCCGTTGTGCTCTGGTAAATGGAGCTCTCTTGCTAAGTCCGTCGGAACAAGGGAAGTTGAGAGGAGAAAAAAAAGTGCACGTCCTATTTTTTTTTCTCTGCTCAACTCCGGTAAAATTTCTGATCCAGGATGTACCCCATTCAATTAAATGGGATCCATCAGGATCCGGTGGTGTTAGTTCCATTCAGTTCCATGCTCTGAACATTCAGGGTCCAAAAAAAAAAACCAAAAAAAAACAGACCCAGAATGGTTCGGAGCACAATGGCAGTGTGAACTTAGTCTAAGCAGGAATAATGTCAGAACAAGTTTTTTTCTGAATGTTACCAGTAAACTTTATTATTCTCTGATAGTTGAATGGGTTAAAATTAAAGTTAAATGGGTACTCCGGGGAACTAAACCCATAGCCCATCCTTTCCCTCTCACCAACCTATTTATTTGTCTAAATATCATTCATTAGCTATATAGAGCAGTTTCCCTCTTTCAGCTGTCACTTACATACAGGGAATGAAAAAAGACATCATAATCTGCCCCTGCTGGTCTTCGTGCAAACCCCTCAATGAGACTAGCCCCCACCCTCCTGGAAGACAAACACCACGTGATTTCTGTCTACTTACTTCCCCTTGCCCCCTCCCCTCCCTGTGTGAGGATTTTGCCAGCAGAGAAGTCTCCTTAGCACATAACACTGCTCTTTTCCTGCTGTAGATCTAATCACTGACTGCTGCCATTCAGAGAATATCATGCACTGTGACATGTCAATAGTTTTTTTTAAGGACAAGGACATTTTAAAGACATCATAGCTTTTTTTTTCTGATACAGAGCTTCTACTCTTCTCTGTCTCTTCACACTTTATTTAATAGAGTTAAAGGGGTACTCCGCTGCTAGACATCTTATCCCTTATCCAAAGTATGGGGGACAAGATGTCTGATCTCGGGGGTCCCGCTGCTGGGGCAACTAGCGATCTCCCGCAGCACCCGGCTGGGTTCCTTCGACAGTGGTCATGATGTCACGGCGATGCCCCTCGTGATGTCACACCACACCCCCTCCATTCATGTCTATGGGAGGGGGCGTGTCGGTCAACACACCCCCTTCTATAGATATACATCATTGGGGTAGTCCCTGTTGGCTTCTCCCTGCACCACCGGCCTTGATTGATAGATCTCTTCCTGTATCTAAACAGGCTGGTGGGGTGAAAAGAAGCTGCTGGGGACAACCCTGATGACTCTTGGTTCAGGCAGCATGAAAGCAAAGGCAGGTTTCCTTTAATTGGTTATGTAGTGGCCAGGGGCGTTGCTACGTCTCCAAAAGACCTGGGACTAGAGCCCATAGCCCAACCGTGCCCCTAACCACACCCCCAGACACCCCCAACCACACCCTCATTTACGCCCCTAACCACACCCAGCCTCCTTCTTTAATATTCTCCCACTTCTGTACACAAAACACTGCACATACACAACCAACACTCCATTCATGGTTTATGAAACAGTTCCTCTCCATAGAGGATGCATAAAGCGCTGCTCCACTCTCTTTATTACTTCTCTATTCTGTGATCAGTGGATGTCCCATCGGTCAGACCCCAGCGATCACCTTGATATTCTCTATCCTGAGCATAGGGGATTATTTAAAATTTTAGGAATACCTCTAAGAGCAATAATGTTATCCCATAATGACATCCCGTAGTGTCAAACTGACCATCAAACTACCATTATTGCCACCATAGACCATACACAGTATATATATATATATATATATATATATACACACTATATTGGCGTACCCACGCGCGGCACTTATCTCTCCAGAAGCCACCGCTGTATTAAATCAGCTGTGGCAATTATTTTAAAAAAAAGTGCAACAGTCTGAGACCCGGGTCTATAGGCACCAGACCAGGGGCTAGAGCCCCCCTAGCCACGCCCCTGGTAGTGGCTGTACCGGGTTAATGCAGCTCACGCAGCATTCACTTCAATGTGAACTGAGCTTTAGTAACCTAGAAAAGTCACTAGGCAATGTATGGAGCTGTCTGCTCTCTGCGTATGCAGTTTCCGCAGCTCCAGCAAACAGCTAATTGTCGGCAAGTCGGTACTCCATTAAAGGGGTAGTCCAGTGAGCTATACTTATCCCCTATACACAGTATAAGGAATAAGTGTCTGATTGTGGTGGGTCTGACCGCTGGGGTGCCCTTTCATCTACAAAAAGGGGCTCAGCTACTCATCCATCCTCAGAGCGGTCCCCAGCCTCAGAGACCTGTAAAAGTGACAACCCATTCAGCTAATCATCAGTGATTGGCTGAGCGGGCCATCACTCCCACATGCCTTAGAGTCTGAATAGGGGAAGAGAAGTGAGTGCATTGGTGGGTGCCCTCATGTTATTGTCCATATGCATATGTGCATGGGTGGATGACCCGAGAACCATGTATATGAGTAAATGTTGAGTTCATGTCTGCATTGGAGCCTCTATCATATGTTCCATCAAAGGTACCGGTCAGCATAGAGCAGCATGCCCCCAGTTTGTATTGTGGTGTCCCGGTACCGTATTGCATCCAGGACCTACCTAGTGTAGAGGTCCCCAAAGACAGAGTAACTAAGTTCAGGTAGGGTTCCTCAGGTGGGACAGCCCCTAGTCACCTCTCCTTAAGTCTAACTTTAATGTTAATAAATGTATATATTAATAATTATATCTATATTGTATAGAAATGTATAGTACTTACCTTGTTCGGCGTCGCAGGACCTTCGGTCATGTGACCAAGCTAGTAACCTCTATGGTATTTTGCAGGACCTTAGGAGGTCCTTGGGTCACGTGTTACCCACAAATCTCTGTAATGGTGATTGACATCAGTATGGACCAATTAGAGTTAGTCCAGCCCCTGCCCATATAAGGGAGCTGCGTCCAATTATCGTTCTCTTGGGTTGCTGCTCTCGTGGATGCCGGACTAACAGGATGGTGTGCTACGCAACTTTCAAAGACACGCTAGGCCTCAAAACCTACGGCCTCAGCAGAACCAAAAATCGTGAGTTTTACTCTAATTCCTGCTAATACTAGCCTGACTACTGGACCGCAACTAATTCCCCTAAATCCAGTGGAACAGTGCAATATACTAGAGACTCTAAAAGCTAAATTCCCAACCATTGTCAATCTCCAAAAGGAAGCTGTATTGATGAGAGACTGTTATGTTAATGAAGTGTGCAGAAAATCTTCAGTAAAGTTAACGCTGTTTGCAGAAGCTTTCCGGTTGTGGACAATCCATTATTACTCACTACCTCAAACCTATTATCATCTACCTCCCTATCGTTCCTGGGAAGGGCGGCGATAGGAAAAGCTTTATTGAGGAGCCCGCACCCTGGCGTCACGAATAGTAAGGGTTAACAAGCATTTAATACCTTTAATACCTTTAATACCAGCACAGCTACACTCCCCATACCCTACAGCCCCCAAGCTACCACAGTATCCAGCCTGTAACTGAGCAGAGCAACAAAAAATACAAAGCAGATGTAAGCCCAGCCTAAATATATATGTGTGTGTAGGAATGAATGTCTGTGTGTGGGTGCCATGGGTGAGCAATCTAATCCATGGGGTGCAACAGTAATAATAGATCTCCCCCAATGTGTGTGCCTACAGAAGATGATGTGCATGCACAAGGACAAGGGCGGCCACATGTTGCAATGGACAAACTACAAAGAGACGCAAGGCCACTACGATGAAAATATGAAACAAACATCCCTGGCCTGTCTCCCAAGAGGTCAATGTAAAATCATATCATAATAAAGATAGGAGAAGAATGTGTTATGTTGCGGAGCTAGACTGGCACATATACAAAGAGGAAATGACTTAGTACCTATATTTGTAGCGGCTGCCGTCTGAAGTACGCTGCTATCTACACGACCATGGGCGACTTATGAAGAGCTGTTGACAGAAATGGACTGTGAACTGAAGGCACAAAGTAACAGTAACATTCTAACAATTTGGCACTTTATACTTAGAATACATAGAAGCAACAGAACTTGGTGGATGAAGTTCTCTTAAACTTTATTCATATAACATAAGAAGCTTAAAGGAAATCTATCATCATTTTCAGGTAGTGCAGGTGACACTGATGAAAACCATACTTACCTGGTCCCTTTCCGTTCTCCGGTTCTCCCACTATCTTCCTCCATATCTTCTGTTCCACGGCTGACTTGGAGCATGGTTGGCGCTTCCTGGCATTACCCCTGCTATTTGCTAGCAGCAGGACCAAGCAGAGAAGTAGTGATCACATCAGGAAGCTCCGCTCATGCTCCACGTAAGCCATGGAACAGAAGATACGGAGGAAGATAGCAGGAGAACCAAAGCACGGAATGGGGCCAGGTAAGTATGGTTTTTGTCACGATTCGGCTTCCAGGTAGTGGATCCTCTGTGTCAGCGAGGGATTGGCGTGGACCGTGCTAGTGGACCGGTTCTAAGAGGCTACTGGTTTTCACCAGAGCCCGCCGCAAAGCGGGATGGTCTTGCTGCGGCAGTAGCAACCAGGTCGTATCCACTAGCAACGGCTCTACCACGCTGACTGCTGAGAAGGCGTGGGACAGAAGGACTAGGCAGAGGCAAGGTCAGACGTAGCAGAAGGTCGGGGGCAGGCGGCAAGGTTCGTAGTCAGGAAGGGTAGCAGAAGTTCAGGTACACAGGCTTTGGACAACACTAAACGCTTTCACTGGCACAAGGCAACAAGATCCGGCAAGGGAGTGCAAGGGAGGAGACTAGATATAGCCAGGGAACAGGTGGGAACCAATTAAGCTAATTGGGCCAGGCACCAATCATTGGTGCACTGGCCCTTTAAGTCTCAGAGAGCTGGCGCGTGCGCGCCCTAGAGAGCGGAGCCGCGCGCGCCAGCACATGACAGCAGGGGACCGGGACGGGTAAGTGACCTGGGATGCGATTCGCAAGCGGGCGCGTCCCGCTGTGCGAATCGCATCCCCAACGGCCAAGACAGTGCAGCGCTCCCGGTCAGCGGGACTGACCGGGGCGCTGCAGGGAGAAAGACGCCGTGAGCGCTCCGGGGAGGAGCGGGGACCCGGAGCGCTAGGCGTAACAGTACCCCCCCCCTTAGGTCTCCCCTTCTCTTTGTCCGGTAACTGCCTCCCCTGGGATGAGGACACCTGGAAAGAATGGAGGGTTTCCTCAACGGCAGGCAGTACAGCAGGAGTGGGAATGGGGAGGGAGGGCAGAGGGCGAGGCCTGGCACGGAGCAGTGTGACACCAGGACGGGGACCATGGGGAGGCACAGAGGCTTGCCTGACGGGACTGGGAGGGGGGGAGAGGCACTTCCTGTGGCAGGCAGAGTCCCAGTTCCTGATCTCCCCGGTGGTCCAATCAATGGTGGGGGAATGAAGCCGGAGCCAAGGCAGACCGAGGAGGACCTCAGAGGTACAGCCGGGGAGAACGAAGAGCTCAATCCTCTCAAGGTGGGGTCCAATAGACATGAGGAGGGGCTCTGTGCGGTAACGCACGGTGCAGTCCAATCTGGCTCCGTTGACCGCGGAAATGTAGAGCGGCTTGACGAGACGGGTCACCGGGATGCTGAATTTATTAACAAACGACTCCAAAATAAAATTTCCAGAGGCACCGGAGTCCAAGCAGGCCACGGCTGAGAGGGAGGAGTTGGCTGAAGAAGAAATCCGCACGGGTACCGTGAGACGTGGATGAGCAGACTTGGAACCAAGAGACGCCACACCCACGTGAGCTGGGTGCGTGCGTGCGTTTCCCAGGCGTGGAGGACGGATAGGGCAATCCACCAAGAAATGCTCGGTACTGGCACAGTAAAGACAGAGATTTTCTTCCCTACGGCGATTCCTCTCTTCCTGGGTCAGGCGAGACTTATCCACTTGCATGGCCTCCTCGGCGGGAGGCCCAGGCGTAGATTGCAACGGATACTGTGGGAGAGGTGCCCAGAGATCTAAGTCTTTTTCCTGGCGGAGCTCTTGGTGTCGCTCAGAAAAACGCATGTCAATGCGGGTAGCTAGATGGATGAGTTCTTGCAGATTGGCAGGAATCTCTCGTGCGGCCAGCACATCCTTGATGCGACTGGATAGGCCTTTTTTAAAGGTCGCGCAGAGAGCCTCGTTATTCCAGGATAATTCTGAAGCAAGAGTACGGAATTGTACGGCATACTCGCCAACGGAAGAATTACCCTGGACCAGGTTCAACAGGGCAGTCTCGGCAGAAGAAGCTCGGGCTGGCTCCTCGAAGACACTCCGGAGTTCAGTGAAGAAGGCCTGGATTGTGGCTGTGGCAGGATCATTGCGGTCCCAGAGCGGTGTGGCCCAAGACAAGGCCTTTCCTGAGAGAAGGCTTACTACGAACGCCACCTTAGACCGTTCTGAAAGAAACAAGTCCGACATCATCTCCATATGCAGGGAACACTGAGACAAAAATCCACGGCAGAGTCTGGAGTCCCCATCAAATTTGTCCGGCAGGGACAAGCGGAGGCTAGGAGCGGCCACTCGCTGCGGAGGAGGTGCAGGAGCTGGCGGAGGAGATGGTTGCTGCTGTAGCAGAGGCAGAAGTTGCTGTAACGTGGCGGTCAACTGCGACAGCTGCTGTCCTTGTTAGGCAATCTGCTGCGATTGCTGAGCGACCACCGTGGTAAGGTCAGCGAGACTTGGCAGCGGCACCTCAGCGGGATCCATGGCCGGATCTACTGTCACGATTCGGCTTCCAGGTAGTGGATCCTCTGTGTCAGCGAGGGATTGGCGTGGACCGTGCTAGTGGACCGGTTCTAAGAGGCTACTGGTTTTCACCAGAGCCCGCCGCAAAGCGGGATGGTCTTGCTGCGGCAGTAGCAACCAGGTCGTATCCACTAGCAACGGCTCTACCTCGCTGACTGCTGAGAAGGCGTGGGACAGAAGGACTAGGCAGAGGCAAGGTCAGACGTAGCAGAAGGTCGGGGGCAGGCGGCAAGGTTCGTAGTCAGGAAGGGTAGCAGAAGTTCAGGTACACAGGCTTTGGACAACACTAAACGCTTTCACTGGCACAAGGCAACAAGATCCGGCAAGGGAGTGCAAGGGAGGAGACTAGATATAGCCAGGGAACAGGTGGGAACCAATTAAGCTAATTGGGCCAGGCACCAATCATTGGTGCACTGGCCCTTTAAGTCTCAGAGAGCTGGCGCGCGCGCGCCCTAGAGAGCGGAGCCGCGCGCGCCAGCACATGACAGCAGGGGACCGGGACGGGTAAGTGACCTGGGATGCGATTCGCAAGCGGGCGCGTCCCGCTGTGCGAATCGCATCCCCAACGGCCAAGACAGTGCAGCGCTCCCGGTCAGCGGGACTGACCGGGGCGCTGCAGGGAGAAAGACGCCGTGAGCGCTCCGGGGAGGAGCGGGGACCCGGAGCGCTAGGCGTAACAGTTTTCATTAGTGTCACCTGCACTACCTGTCTGTCCCGACAGGTTAGTGGCAGTAAAACTAATGACAGATTTCCTTTAAAGGGGTTGTCTGGTGATAAAAATGTTTAACCATATGGACTTCCTGACAAGCCAGCATTCACTGTACCCCCACATTCTGCAGACTGGCAAGATCACATGATGCCAGCATGTGGAAAAGGCTGGAGACAACAGTAATCCATACTACAACAGAATGCTGAACCTGGGGGTCTATATAAAGAACAAAAAGTGGCCGATCTGCGGCAGAGCCATACAACAACTAAGGCTGCACTCACACCACGATCTGACCTTCCAATGCACAGATTATTTCGGAAGCTCAAATTGCCTGAAATCGTATCTGTGCATGGATAGGTATTGACAGATACGGAGCCATTAACTATTATGGGGCTGCGGACCCGATCGTAGTCGGCCAGTGACTACAATCTTGTCATTTTCTCAGGGGATCCGACTGAAAATCGGGGTCTGCCTGGAATACTGGAATACCCCCTTAAAGGGGTACTCTGCCCCAAGACATCTTATCCCCTATCCAAAGGATAGGGGATGAGATGTCTGATTGCGGGAGGTCCGGCCGCTGGGACCCCACATGATCTCCAGCCTGGCGATTGGAGCTTCCGTGTTTGTGACATAGTACATAGCCGTCACACCTCCTCCCATAGACATGAATATAGCAGCAACCCCCAGCGATCAGACATCTTATTTCCTATCCTAGGGTGATTTAAAACTAAACAAGAAGGCATACTCACCTCCACTCATCCCCGCAGTTGCCACTCCCTAGGTACCCGATCATCACCTCTTTTCCTGGTTTCTGTAACACAGAACTGTCCTGCCCAGACAATCAGATGAGGTGGGATACCCAGGCAGCCAGTGATTGGCTGAGCAGGACTGTTCCTGTGGGGTCGTTGCATCACAGGGACCCGGAAGAATCAGTGATGTACAGGGACCTGAAGTGTTGGAGCAGCAACAGGAAATCAGTGAAGGTAAGTATGCCTTTTTTATTTTTACACCACCTTCAATATATATATATATATAAATTAAAAATACTGTATATCCCTGGACAACGAACAGCAACTCCAGCACTCTCTTAGCAATAAAAAAAATATATAATTTTTTTTATATGCATTAAAAATGTACATCATGACAAAAAAAAGAGTCTTACATGAAGAAAACAAAGACACAGACATGTTTATGGCCCTTATGGCTCTTATCAGATAATGACTTTGGGCAATAAGGGCCAGAAATGCAAACAAAGTCCACCTTCTAACCCAGTATTTACCAACCAGGGTGCCTTCAGTTGTTGTAAAACTACAACTATCAGCATGCCCAGACAGCCTTTGGCTGTCTGGGCATGCTGGGAGTTGTAGTTTTCCAACAGCTGGAGACACCCTGGTTGGGAAACACTGTTCTTACCTCTAGCGTCACCATATCCATTTCACCAGACGCCAGCTTTGACGTCAACAAATGTGACAAAACCATACAATGACTCAATTTGTTGACCACAAACTGAGAGGAGATACTTGGTAGTAGGCGGAAAAGAGATGTTCCAGGACCACTTGAGAACAGGAGAAGATACAAAGGTGAGTACCATAAGACACCTATCCTACTAGAACTTAGTTATTATAATAGAGCCCCCTACCAACTAGACAGCCAAGGTGAGTCATGTCCTACCCTCTATGCTGAACTTCTAAAATTTAGTGTTGCTCGCGAATATTCGCAATGCGAATTTTATTCGCGAATATCGCATATTCACGAATATAGCACTATATATTCGTAATTACGAATATTGTTTTTTTTTTTTTTTATCACAGTACACATCACAGTGATCATCCCTCTCTGCTTCCAGCTTGTGTGGTGTAAAGAAGGCTTTAATACTACTGTGTGAGACTGGCGTGCGAATTTTCGCTTATGCTAATTTCTGCATATGCTAATTTTTGCATATGCTAATTTTCGCATGTGCGAATTTTCGCATATGTGAAAATAAACCGCGAATATTAGGAATATGCGAATTTAGCGAATATATGACGAATATTCGTCCATATATTCGCGAAATATCACGAATTCGAATATGGCCTATGCTGCTCAACACTACCAGAGAGCGGTGGTGAGGGTTAAAAATGTTTGAAAGCCCAAGTTGTCTACACTATATCACAAGGAAGCCGTCCATCACAAGATCCCCCCAATATCTGACAATTTTATGGGAGATATTCAACCAAAAGTGGTAAAAAAAAATTAAAAAATTAAAATAACAATAAGCCCCTGCGCTTGTTTCCTGTGTGAGCTACTGTGCGACAACCTTCAGAGATCTGAGCAGGTCACATGGTTAGAGAAACAGTGAATATATATGAAGGAGGTGAGTGTGCCTCAGCCAAACAGGGACAACCACACAGGGCACACTATCGCGCTGGATCTCTGAACTGAGAAGAAGGGAGTGTGATATTACAAAGTGACATGTCAGTCCAGCAAGATGAGAGAAAGAGGGTATGTGATCAGCAAAGATTATACTTGTACATTGCAAAGGTATATAACTTTAACATGTGTAGCTATATAAAGGGGATTTCATTTGTATGGAGTTTTCCTTAAAGGGGTACTCCGGTGAAAACCTTTTTTCTTTTAAATCAACTGGTGGCAGAAAGTTAAACATATTTGTAAATTACTTCTATTAAATAAATCTTAATCTTTTCTGTACTTATTAGCTGCTGAATACTACAGAGGAAATTCTTTTCTTTTTGGAATGCTCTCTGATGACATCACGAGCACAGTTCTCTCTGCGGATGTTATTATAATAATAATAACAATGCATTATTTATTGTTGTCCTTAGTGGGATTTGAACCCAAGTCCCAAGCACTGCAAGGCAGCAGTGCTAACCACTGAGCCACCATGCTGCCCTTAGCATACATCTGCTATGCACGGTTGCTAAAATGGACCGAGATGTCAGCAGAGAGCACTGTGCTTGTGATGTCATCAGTGTTCCAAAAAGAAAGTAGCATTCAGCAGCTAATAAGTACTGCAAGGATTAAGATTTTTTAATAGATGTAATTTACAAATATGTTTAACTTTCTGCCACCAGTTGATTTAAAAGAAAAAAGGTTTTCACCGGAGTACCCCTTTAAGGAAATGAATTTTCACAAAATGTTTTAGGCTCCTTTCACACTATACAGTCATCCATTTTAAAGATCCGTTATAATGTTCCGTTATGAAAATCGGCCGTTAAACGGCCTTTACAAAATCCCATTATAGGCTATGGGATTTTTACATTATCTGTTTTAACCCATCATAGTCCGCTATTAATAACGGACCTTATTTTGTGACGGGAGAAAGTAAAGGGAGAAATAGTACATACACCGGGCTCTCGCTACGGAAGTCGGGGAGCAGTTACACTGCGCAGAGCGCTCTCAGGGGACGCACAGCTCTCACATCATCGGGACGTAAGAGCTACATAAAATCTTGAAGCGCATGCGCTCCAGTGATGGCATGTAAAGAACATGAATATGCAAACCACGGAGGCAGCTTAGGCCCCTTCCTCCGGGACCCAGAGAAACAAGGACATCGGGGGACAGCCTTTAAAGCGCGAGTAGAGAGAGGACGAAAAGAACTTTATCGGGGGAGAACTCAGCGGCCAGGGCATATAGTAATGTAAGTGACCCCTCGTTGGACTCCAGTTCACCCACACTATCACCCAGTATATTGAGTTTAGTGTGGGTGACCTGGCTGACAGTTTTCCTTTATAAAAATGAGGGGGGGAGGGACACCAATGCTAAACCAACATGGCATTTTTCATGGGAGAGAAACACCAAGATTTTGTTCTACAAAACGCCATAGTCTCAGGGGTTTCTGCAGGGGTTTCTCCCCCAGAAAACATTGTGCAGCATTAGTAAAGTTTTTTTGGGTGTTTTTCAAAAAAATAAAATAAAATAAAAGCTCAGCCTAAGGGTTTACATGTTTTGTAGGACAAATTGTATTTATATACAATCTGTATTTGTATATATAATCATAAAATAAAAACATACAAAAAACATGAAAGTGATTTAGTGAAATAGAACTTATCCCCTATTCAAAGGATGGGAGATAAGTTATAGATCCCAGGGGGTTCGACCGCTGCCCCCCCCCCCCCCTGTGATCTCCTGCACATCGCCCCAGAAGTCCACAGGAAGGGGGCGTGCAGACCCACGCATGAAGCGGTGGCTGACACGCGCCCTCCACGTATCCCATAGAGATACATGGAAAGGACATGTCTGTCGCAGAATGCTGGGGAGCCGTGCAGAAGATCGTGTGGGGTTCCCAGCGGTCGGATCCCCCGCCACAAAAAAATTCCCTGTCATTATGCACTCCCAAGATACAGTTTTCATGGCGATTTTTCCAAAATAGTGGGTTTTCGTTTTGGCTTTTTTTTTTTCCTTGAAATTTTCCGCTTCCTGCAGAATGCTGGTACGCCGTGCAGAAGATCGTGTGGGGGTCCCAGTGGCCAGATCTCTAACCACAAAAAAAAATGCACTGCCATTTTGCACTCCCAAGATACAGTTTTCATGGAGCGGTGAAGCGGTGGCACATGAATCGGTGGCTGACACCCCCTCCCCCTCCATGTATCCCATAGAGATATATGGAAGGGGAGTGTCTGCCACAGCTTCCAGCGGGAGTCGGCACGTCCGCTTCAGGCGAGGGCGCCGTGCAGAAGATCTTGTGGGGGGGCCCATCGGTCTATAACTTATTTTCACTGGAGTACTCCTATGTGATACTATCTTTTAAGAGTAGTTTAAAGACTTAATACTGTGTTAATATTCAGGACCATGATGCTTTAGTCTTAAGTACCAATGCCAGTGGTCTCTTAGTCTTCATTGATCTTCTGCCCTTACCTCTGGTTATGATACAAGACAAGCACCAACTTTATAAATGTCTATTTTGACCACCCATATGAGGTATTTTTATATAACTTGTATCACTGAGCAAATATTATCTCTGAACGCTGGCACCAGCACACAGCAGTAACACTGAGACCTTCTTCATAGCTTACAGTATTTATACTTTACCACAGACCCAAAGCTATGTGTCTGCAATCTGAAGAAGCTACTGCCTTAGTGTAACAGTGGTGTGTGACTCTTTATAGGTGTCGTAGTACAATGAATCATTGAGCTAAAATAAGGACTTAAACAATATGAGCCTGTAACATTTCTAATAATACTTTGTTTTAAAGGTATTTTCCAGGACCCTATGATCCTTAGTATGAGCCATCAATATTTCATTGTACGGGTCCAACACTGGAACCCCCATTGATGGGCACAATAAAGGGCCAACAGCCATCCTACTCATTTGGGGAGATTTATCAAAACCTGTGTAGAGAAAAAGTGGTGCAGTTGCCCATGGCAACCAATCAGATTGCTTCTTTCATTTTTAAAGAGACCTGTGAAAAATTAAAGAAGCGATCTGATTGGTTACCATGGGCAACTGCACCACTCTTCCTCTACACAGGTTTTGATAAATCTCCCCCATTGCTTACATGGGCACAACAGCCCGTCCATAGGGGATTTGCATAGTAAACAGTAGTGTGGACACAACTTTCGCAATCTTGGCCCGCTCCTCACCAGTAGTCCTGCAATTGGCTGTGTTGAAAATTTTGGGGTGATAATCAGAAAAAAGATTGAAGAAAGAATTTTATCAGAATGTTCCAAGTTTTTTGTAAAAACATTCCCAGAGTACTCTTGTCCTTAGCCCAGTGTGATTGACCATGTATGGTCAGTCTGAACAATTTTAATGGCCAATAAGGACTAAAATGTATGACTGTGTCTACCAAAATATTGTCCAACAGACGATTGTTTGTTAAAGGGTTGTTTAACCTTCGACCAACTTTTATCTAATTTGTGTGGTCAACATAAGAGGTAAACTCACTATGGACACCTATCAGACCCCACTTCGTCTGTCAGGTGAGCAGGGGTTCTTGGACTGTCACTATGACCAGCAGAGTGGAGGCTGCTTGGCAATAAATTACAAAATTATAGGTGGTTGGGAGACGGCTTTATGTAAGAGAATCACCATCTGTTGGTGCAAGCTTGGTGGAGACCCATAGAAAAGATGAAGATAGTTTCAGTCTGACGCTTGGCGGTCTACACCTATTGCCCATCTTCTTGTACTCTGCAAAAAAGAGATAACTGCAAAAGTACTTGCCACCCCATACTGGTGAGATCCCCTTCACATCATATTTTCGGGGGTACGTTGCTAGGAAACATCAAGATACTGAAAAATACTATGTCAACGTATAACACATGGTACCCATGGTGGGCCCATTGATTTTAACGAACTGAACATAGTCTACCAGTGACTGCATCCAGTCTATTTCCTAAAATGCGTAATTTTTTGAAGTGGGACACCATGGTATACATCCACATACTGTTTTATACTGGCAACATATCCCAATAACATGATGTGATAAGACCTAAGATGTGTAGATGTGTTAGGCATCAAGTCCTTATAAAATGTTTGACCACTTTGGCGATACACTATCTATGTAGTAGAGTAAAAGACACAGTCGGCACTGCTCCTATTCCCAATATACACGACTCAAAGTCCCAAGGTATATAAACATAGAAGGAACTCCCGGCACTCGTAGTAGATGCAGATAAAATCTTTTATTCCCAGAGGAGGCAAACACAGGCATCGGGAGGGGGAGAAGAGACGGTGACAACGTCCGTTTCGCAGCCTACACCGCTTCCACAGGTCCCCTTGGGGCCTGTGGAAGCGGCGTTGGCTGCGAAACGGACGTTGTCCCGTCTCTTCTCCCCCTCCCGATGCCTGTGTTTGCCTCCTCCAAGAATAAAAGATTTTATCTGCATCTACTACGAGTGCCGTGAGTTCCTTCTATGTTTAGATACACTATCTATACTTGGGGATATTGCATCCCCAAACTTCTCATGGTGAGGTGCCAAGAATCCAATCTGCTTTGGAGAGAATATTTAGATATAGGGCAGCAATGTGAATATTTGGCGCAGGTGAAGGAAATAATAGCTAATGTATATAAATATGGAGACACATAGTTATGTATAGGAACCATATTCACAAAAGAGTATGACGTTTATCACAATGGGTTGCAAAGTTGCACTGGACAATAAGAAATAGTTGCAATGTATACAAACCCTTGAAGAACTCATACAAAAAAAGCTCGAGTTGCTGAAGTTAGTGAAGCCAAACAACATTCATTCTCCATAGCATGCTAAGGAGCCCTGGAATCTAAAATTATCATTCATTTGACCCGGTCTGGAAATAATGCAAACCATTTAGCATCTGTTACACTGTGTAGGGCCATTTTCCATGTGAATTATGCTCAGGTGCAGGAAAGGCTTTGAAGACCACATGTGGTGCCTTTGAGGTAGATCCCTCTTGGACTGAGGACTATTAAAAGACGTGATTACATTTAGTTTTGTTTATTATGTCACCAGATTTGTCGGTTCTTTATCAGGTTCCTTGGCATTTGATAAACCGGTATTGGCAGTGACCTCTCAACCTCAACCGCTGCTGACTCACGTCTTCTCCCCGTACCACAATGCTGCACAATATCTGAAGTGCTGATTGTTTTGGCAAATTTGAAGGAATTTCCTTCCTTGCCCGAGGGGTTGGAAATTAATACTTGTGCTCTTAATTTCTTTTTACAAGAAAGCGGAGGTTTTCCTTCCTAACGTGTTTTAAATGAGAAGAATTCTCGTGTGACCGGTGTACGGCATCCATTGGAAACCAATATCTGCCAAAATGAATATGACCAGGAAACTGCTGAGCATTAACGCTATATAGAGAATGCAGCCGTAATTGGAGAGGGCACCTGGGGGACTAGTAGCTGGAGGCCACTAGGTAAGTATGCAGTGAATAGGTACTCTGACCGGAAAACATTCTGGAGTGGGCTGGACTGAAAGGTATGTGATCAGAGGTGGTTTCCCATTGAACACGGGTGTTGTGGAGTCAGGGCACCTACCAGCACTTTTTCTCTAGCAGCAGAAGGCTGCAAAACTGCTGCATTTTTGCCACAGTTTTGCGCAGCTGTGCAAGACCTTGGGTGACTTCATAGTAAAATGACAAAAGTCCTTCATCATAGAAGAGAGATTGGAAAGGGGGTCAAACTAAAAGGGAAGCAGCAAATGGGGTATGGGCAGGGCTCAAGTCCTGAAGGAACTCATGGGAATTGAGTTCCTGCACTTTTTCCACAGCAGGAACGCAGTTCCCATTAGCAGGAGTCCTGTGGGTCCAGCCCTTAAAGGGCTACTCTGACCCTAGACATCTTATCCCCTATCCAAAGTATAGGGGATAAGATGTCAGATAGTGGGGGTCCCGCTGCTGGGGACCCCCGCAATCTCGGCTGTGGCACCCCAGACATCCAGTGCACGGAGCGAGCTTCGCTCCATGCTGGATGACTGGTGATGCGGGGTGGAGGCTTGTAACGTCCCAGTAATGAACCCTCAATGCAAGTCTATGGAAGGGGTCGTGATAGCTGTCATGCCCCCTCCCATAGACTTGCATTGAGGGGCCATGACTGTGATGTCACGAGCCTCCGGCGCTGCACCCAACGCTCTAAACGAATGCCGGGTGCAGCAGGGAGAACGTGGGGGTCCCCAGCATCGGGACCCCCGGGATCAGACATCTTATCCTCTATCCTTTGGATAGGGTATAAGATGTCTAGTACCCCTTTAAGTGGAAATTTTGGGTGAGTTCCCACACTTTTTTTCCCCAGGACTTGACCCCTGGGTATGGGTAACAATTTATGAAAGAGGAAGGGGGCGTGGAGGCAGTCTGTGAGAAATAAGAGGGCATGAGGAGTAGTTTGAGGGAGAATGGGTAATGGAAAACATATTTGTAAGAAAATGGGAGGCATGGGGAGCAGTCTGTGAGAGAGGGGGCCTAATGAGCTGTGAGACAGCATGGTACATGGGAACCATGGTACATGTAAAAGAGAGCATGGTACATGGGAAGCATTCTGTGAGAGATATGATGGGGTGTGAGAGAAGAAGCAGAGGGAGCAGTCTGTGAAAGGGAAGACAGGCAACTGAATGCACATTGTGAGAAAGTGGGCAGTGGGAACAGTCAGTAGGAGAACAGTCTGGGAAAGTTGAAGTCGGAAATGGGGAGAAAGAGGGCAGCATGGAGAAGCAAGGCATGGAGATTACCTAGGACTTTATTAATATTAAAATATATCTTATTTGGCAAAGAGAAACACTTGATCTAAGAAGCAAACTAAGACAATAAAATGATTTCATGTGTCTTGTACACCTAGCGACTGTCCATTAAAACCAAGTATAAGTGACATTGGGAGGTTACTGTTCCCTACATCTTCTGTCATAGTCAGATGACTGGATCTGATGAAAGATATAATGGGTTCAAATAACCCAGAAATGGCCTAAAATATAGATCAAAAGTAATGATTATCATAAAGGGAATGTGTCAGTTTTGTTTTACCTGATACAGATACAGTGGTCCCCCGATATACGATCATTTCAACATACAATGGCCTCTCAGAAGCCTCTTGAAGGCAGCATCAACATATGATGCAGAGAAAATATCCCGGCACAGGCTAGGTGCTTTTCGGTACTCTGCTGCTCAGCTTTTGGAACAAACTGGCGCCGGAAGCTTGTGACGTCATAGCCCTGCCCCCTTTATTATGTCACGCCCCGCCCCCTCAATGCAAGTCTATAGGAGGGGGCGTGGCGGCTGTTACGCTCCCTCCCATAGACTTGCTTGGAGGGGGTGGGGCATGACATCATGAGGGGGCGAGGCTATGACATCACAAGCTCCAGGCGCCGGTTTCAGCATTCGGGACAGTTTGTTCCAAACACTGAGCAGCAGAGTACCCATTTAATGCATAAGGTGATACAGGAACCTGTATTACTTCATGCGTTAAATAAAGCATTGGAAAAGCACCTAGCCTGTCCCGGGTTATTTTCAATATTTTATTCTGCACAAATCCTCGTGTATGGCGGATTGCTCAAGTGCTGCCCGACCTGCTTTGTTATTCAACATTTGATGCTTCTGTGTGTCGGGGCCATCGCAAAAATGGCTATCCGGCAGCACTGACTGCTTCAGCTGCCACCGGATAGCTGTTTAATGTGCCCCGCTAAATGATACTTGCATGTCCCTGCCGATCCGGCCTGTCAGTTCGCCGCTCCTCTACTGCCGCTGCCCTGCGCTGTCGCTGTCCGTCACCGTCATCAGGTCGCCACTCACGCCACCCTGTTGTCTGATAGGGGCGGCATGAGCGCCGATGTAATGACGGTGATGGAGAGCGATGGCACAGGGCAGCGGCAGCAGAGGAGCGGCAAACTGATGGGCTGGAGCGGCAGGGACATGTACAGTAAGTGTCATTGCGCATCCATGTACGAAACATTCAACATACGATTGTTTCAACAAACGATGGTCCGCCTGGAACCAATTACCATCGTATGTCGAGGGACCACTGAACTGTGTATGTGTATGTTTTTGTATTTTCTGATTATAAATATTTTTGTATTAAATTTGTATACAGTATTGTGGCCCCATGGACATAGATAGGCAACAATAGACAGGACCTGTTCCATTCACAGGCATTGGAAATGTTATCTCTGACCTTTTCAAAGGTCATTCTAAAGGGAGGGTGGAAGCTGATCTCTGCCGTGAATGGTGGTGGATCCAGTGTTATCTATTTATCAGTGTCCCCTTTCACTGTACTCCTGCCAGTGCTCTGGTTTGTGCTGGGTAATGTTCTGTAGAGGATGTCTTAGCTTAGTTTTAAAACTAGTAGCCCATATGAAAATTGAAAGACTTAATGATTATTATAAAATATATATGGCAAAATGGAAAATTAGAAAAATACTTCACCAAAAAGTCTTGAAAAAATATGGTTAAAGGGGTTATGCAAGAATAGAAAAACAGAGCTAATTTCTTTCAAAAAACGTTCACTGTCTGTCTCCAGGTTGGGTTTGGTTCTGCAGCTAAGTTCCATTGAAGTGAATGGAGCCAAATTGTAATACCATACCCAACCTGGAGACAGACAGGGAGCGATTTTTGAAAGAAATTAGCTCATTTTGTTGTTGTTTTTTAACTCCTGGATAACCCCTTTAACATAAAAACCTGATTTAAACAATAGGTCATTTTTGATGACACATTCAGGGTCACTGTGGTGTATGTCTATGTGTAGTCTGGGGGTCTATATTTACTTGTGCTGCTACAGACCAGTGGTCCCAAACTGTGACCTTCCAGCTGTTGCAAAACTACAACATGCCCAGACAGCTGCAATAGCAAGGAGCTTCTAACGGGCAGAACGTCAGATATATGTAACATAAACATGTAAGTTACATTTCTTTTTACAGCTATTCACCCTGTTTGGCTATGAAGCACTATGGATGTTGAGGGCAGTAGTCCTGAATGCTCACTGTCTCAACACAACTTCATAGCATGACTTACTGCGGTTATGGCGCACTCCATTGGATGGCATGATGATGATGGAAGTAGTCCCCTAGAGCACCCCCTGTGTGTCTATATCTCCTGGGGTGCCCTTGATGGTAATGTGCAACAAAAGTATAGAAAGAGTCACAATATATACAAATAAACTATTGGTTAAAAGGATCCCCCATAAGTACAGCTCCAATACATATAGTAAAATTACTTTTAAAGGGGTATTCCAGGAAAAAAAAAACTTTTTATTTTATATCAACTGGCTCCAGAAAGTAAACAGATTTGTAAATTACTTCTATCAAATAATCTTTATCCTTCCAGTACTTATCAGCTGCTGAAGTTGAGTTTTTCTTATTTTTCTAGAAACAGTGCTCTCTGCTGACATCTCTGCTTGTCTCGGGAACTTCACAGACTAGAAGAGGTTTGCTATGGGGACTTGCTTCTACTCTGGACAGTTCCCGAGACAGGTGTCATCAGAGAGCACTTAGACAGAAAAGAACAACTCAACTTCAGCAGCTCTTAAGTACTGAAAGGATTAAGATTTTTTTAATACAAGAAATTTACATATCTGTTTAACTTTCTGGAGCCAGTTGATATATATATATATATATATATATATATATATATATATATATATATATAAACATTTTTTCTCTGGATAACCCCTTTAAGCCCCACTGATCAGCGGGAGGAAAAATAAATCTAGATATTTTTAACCATCAAAACGCCAGGTTTTCGAAGTGGGGATACGAACAGTTAAAGGGGTTATCCAGGGAAAAACTTTTTTTTAAATATATATATATAAACTGGATCTAGAAAGTTAAACAGATTTGTAAATCACTTCTATTAAAAAAGCGTAATCCTTTCAGTACTTTTTAGCTGCTGAAGTTGAGTTGTTCTTTTCTGTCTAAGTGCTCTCTGATGACACCTGTCTCGGGAACTGTCCAAAGTAGAAGCAAATCCCCATAGCAAACCTCTTCTACTCTGTGTAGTTCCCGAGACAGACAGAGGTGTCAGCAGAGAGCACTGTTGTCAGACAGAAAAGAAAAACTCAACTTCAGCCGCTGATAATTATTGGAAGGATTAAGATTTTTTAATAGAAGTAATTTACAAATTTGTGAATTCGGGTAGAAAACAGACATGGTGCACATCTACAATCTTGTATAATGATCTGATTGCTTCTCAGCATAATATCAAAAACTAACAGGTTGTTAGTATACATTTTTGATCAAAAAGTACAAGCCCACTCGCCACGTCAAGGCCACCTATTCAGAGTGGGTCCCTAACGTCCCTAGCATAAAATGGCGTAGCGCTGGGCGGCGACCACCACCGCCGCGACACCAGTGCCCACGGGGGGGGGGGAGCGATCCACTGGCAGAGCGGCCCCAATGCCACTCAAACCAGTCTATGGGCCGCACCCGCCCGCAGACACAGCGCCACGGCAGCAACGGACGCCGCCCCGCACCACACCAGTGTGAACAAGCCTCCCAGTCTGACTGGGAGAGCATGGTAAGTGAGCTATTGGACCTTGTTCACACTGGTGTGGTGCTGTGCGGTGTCCGTTGCTGCCGTGGCGCCGTGTCTGCTGGGAGGTGCGGCCCATAGACTGGTTTGAGTGGCATTGGGGCCGCTCTGCCGGTGGGTCGTTCCCCCCCTGTGGGCACTGGTGTCACGGCGGTGGTGGTCGCCGCCCAGTGCTACGCCATTTTATGCTAGGGACGTTAGGGACCCACTCTGAATAGGTGGCCTTGACGTGGCGAGTGGGCTTGTACTTTTTGATCAAAAATGTATACTAACAACCTGTTAGTTTTTTATATTGTGCTGAGAAGCAATCAGATCATTATACAAGATTGTAGATGTGCACCATGTCTGTTTTTCTACCCTAATTTACAAATCTGTTTAACTTTCTGGAGCCAATTGAGATATATATATATATATATATATATATATATATATTAATTAAATAAATAAAACATTTTTTCCTGGAATACCCCTTTAATCTAAAACCCAAGGCTTCTCTATTCAGAGCTATAGGAATACAGTGTGTCTCTAGCTGTTGCACAACTACAACTCCCAGCATGCCCGGACAGCCAAAGGCTGTCCGGGCATGCTGGGAGTTGTAGTTGTGCAACAGCTGGAGACATATTGTTTGGAAAACACTGGTCTATCCAGCCAATATAGTCTGCACTATATTAAATCCCATAACTGCTATATGCCGCTTGTCGTAAGTGTACACTAGTGTTGCTCGCGAATATTCGCAATGCAAATTTCATTCGCGAATATCGCATATTCGCGAATTCGGGAATATTCGCGAATATAGGACTATATATTTGTAATTACGAATATTGGTATATATATATATTTTTTTTTTTCACAGTACACATCACAGTGATCATCCCAGTGTACATGCTAATTTTCGCATACGCGAATTTTCGCACATGCAAAAATAAAAGGAGAATATTACGAATATGCGAATTTAGCGAATATATGACGAATATTCGTCCATATTTTCGCGAATATTCGCGAATTCGAATATGGCCTATGCCGCTCAACACTAGTGTACACCTAGGGACAATATTTAAGATCTATTCTAGTTCTCCAGTCTTTGTTGCCGTACTAGTACTGTCCAGAAAATACAAGCAACATCCCAATGGTACAAGAATATATGAAACTTACTATAATGGGCAATATCCATATTTGATTCAACGCCAACAGTTCCAGACCAGTTTTGCCCGTCATTATTCTGACAGTTTCTGAAGTTTATCTCTTAGAGCACAACCTCTGATATCATTAACACTATTATACTAGTAAAGAAATGTTTTATAGATCATTCACAAATCATGGTGTGTCCTGAATTATTCCTTAATTCACCTTATGCAAATTGTGATAGTACAACACCACCACCTAGTGTTCAAGTTTGGAAACTGCAATGTGGATGAAATCAAGACTGAAGCATGAGGAATCCTTAAAGGGGTACTCCGGTGGAAAACTTTTTTCAACTGGTGCCAGAAAGTTAAACAGATTTGTAAATTACTTCTATTAAAAAAATCTTAATCCTTCCAGTACTTATCAGCTGCTGTATACTACAGAGGAAATTATTTTCTTTTTTTTTTTTAACACAGAGCTCTCTGCTGACATCATGACCACAGTGCTCTCTACTGACATCTCTGTCCATTTTAGGAACTGTCCAGAGCAGCATATGTTTTCTATGGGGATTTTCTCCTTCTCTGGACAGTTCTTAAAATGGACAGGTGTCAGCTGAGAGCACTGTGTTAAAAAAAAAAAAAGAAAATAATTGTATAAGCAGCTAATAAGTCCTGGAAGGATTAAGATTTTTTAAAAGAAGTCATTTACAAATCTGTTTAACTTTCTGGCACCAGTTGATTAAAAAAAAGTTTTCCACTGGAGTACCCCTTTAAATCGGTACTCCACTAGAAAACACACATTTATATAAGTGCGCTAAGAGCCTCCCTTTTTTGACCAGGAGTGATGCTGCAACTTTTTTTTTTTTGTATACTGTGTATTTGCCACAGCAGCTTGAATCCGTGTATTAGGTAGTTTTGCTGGCTATGTTTCTTTTTGTTTTTGCCATGCACCCCTCCTCTTTTTCACAGGAGGTTTTTTAAATTGATAGTGGATCCAGGATGACACCCAGTCAGAGGACATATGCCCAGCAGAGGTGAGTGAAATGAGTGTTAGGGTCCCATCCGAAATGAGGCCACCTCCGCGTGGTGGAAGGGGATACGTTTTGATCAAAAAGTAGGCTAAGAGCCTCCATTTTTTGACCAGATTGCTGCTGCAACCATCTTTTTTGTATATATATATATATATATATATATATATATATATATATATATATTATTTTTTTTTAAATCAACTAGTTCCAGAAAGTTAAACAGATTTGTAAATTACTTCTATTTAAAAATTGTAATCCTTCCAGTACTTATCAGCTGCTGTATGCTCCAGAGGAAGTTCTTTTCTTTTTGAATTTCTTTTCTGTCTGACCACAGTGCTCTCTGCTGACACCTCTGTCCATATCAGGAACTGTCCAGAGTAGGAGAAAATCCCCATAGCAAACCTCTCCTGCTCTAGATAGTCCCTGACATGAACAGAGATGTCAGCACGGGATCATTAACATTATATATGATAGTTTGGACAGTTACGCATGCGGCGATACCAAATATGTTTATTAATTTTTGTTTTTTTTGGGGGGGGGGGGGTAAAATGGGAAAAAGGGATGATTTACATTTTTATTGGATGAAGGATTTTTCACATTTTTTTTTTAATTTTCTTTTTTTTTCTTTTTTTTCTTTTTTTCCATTTTTTTTTTTAACACTTTTTATGTCCCCATAGGGGACTATTTATAGCAATCATTTGATTGCTAATACTGTGCAGTGCTATGTATAGGGCATAGCACGGATCAGTGTTATCGGTCATCTTCTGCTCTGGTCAGAAGCAGGAGACCAGACCAGAGCAGGAGACCCCGGGAGACAGATGCAGGCAGGTGAGGGGACCTCTGTTCACCATTTTAGATGATTGGATCCCCACAGCAGCACGGCGGGGGATCCGATCATCCAATATAACTCCCTCATTGCCCCAGAAGCTGTGATCTGCATTGATCATGGCATCTGAGGAGTTAATGGCGGACATCAGCACGATCGCTAATGTCTGCCATATATGTTGCGAGCACTGGTCCGGTGCTCGCATCATGTACAGGACATAAATGTACATCCTAGTGCATCCTAGTACCACCACACCATGACGTACATTTACGTCCTGCGTCGTTAATAGTGTTGCTCGCGAATATTCGCAATTCGAATTTTATTCGCGAATATCGCATATTCGCGAATTCGCGAATATTCGCGAATATAGCGCTATATATTCGTAATTACGAATATTGTTTTTTTTTTTTTTTTTTTTTTCACAGTAAAAATCACAGTGATCATCTCTCTCTGCTTCCAGCTTATGTGGTGTAAGAAGGCTCTAATACTACTGTGTGAGACTGGTGTGCGAATGTTCGCATATGCGAAAATTTACATATGCAAATTTTCGCATATGCAAATTTTCGTTTATGCTATTTTTTATATATGCAAATTTTCGCATATGTTAATTTTCGCACACACGAATATTTGCATATGCGAAAATAAAACGAAAATATTACGAATATGCGAATATTCACGAATATGACGAATATTCGTCCATATATTCGCGAATATTCACGAATTCGAATATGGCCTATGCCGCTCAACACTAGTCGTTAAGACTATGATAATTGTTGTTGTTATTATTATCATTTTTTTGTGTTTCAGTTTACACGTATGGAGGTTGTTATTAAAGTGATGTGTGTGTTTAGTGAAAATGAGGCTGGACCACGAAATACTCTGATGGACCTTTGTGGAGTCTTTTTTTGTATATATTGGACAGAGGTATGTTGTTTGTATTATTGTTATGTTGTTGTTGTTATTATTGTATATGATTTTATATTTTTTAATAAAAGATCTACAGAAGTAGTGAGACTTGTTATTGTATATAGTTTGGTTTGTGTGGAAGATTTTGTATGGGGATGGACCAGTATTTTATTTTATGCTATGGTGTTAGTGGTTTTATGATTGGTTTTATGTTTTATTGTTTTGTTATGTTCTGGTTAGATATGGTATGTTTATCTCTATAATTATTTATTGTTCTGTTTAAAATTTTAAAGGACATATCCAGTGGTGAACCCAGTGGTGAACAACTTATCCCCTATCCTAAGGATAGGGGATAAGTTGCAGATCGCGGGGGGTCCGTCCGCTGGGGCCCCCGCGATCTCCTGTACTGAGCCCCGACAGCCCGCGGGAAGGGGGCGTGTCGACCTCCGCACGAAGCGGCAGCCGACACGCCCCCTCAATACAACTCTATGGCAGAGCCGGAGCGCTGCCTTCGGCAATCTCCGGCTCTGCCATAGAGATGTATTGAGCGGGCGTGTCGGCCGCCGCTTCGTGCGGTGGTCGACACCCACTATCTGGCCGGAGAGCCTGGCCCCCGTACAGAGAGATCGCAGGGGGCTCCAGCGGTCGGACCCCCCGCGATCTCAAACTTATCCCCTATCCTTAGGATAGGGGATACGTTTTTCACCACTGGACTACCCCTTTAATAAAAAAACGTCTGCTAACATCTACTGGGGGCATGGGATGCGGGACCAGCTCAGAGCTAAAAAAAAAATAGATAAATAAAAAAATTGTGTTAGAATGCATTCATATCACAAATTTGCTATATGGTTGCAGTATACATTTTTATCTTGAAAACTGTATGCAACCGTATAGAAACCCGTATACATTGACCTACCATATAAAAACTTACACAATTAGATATATCTGGTTGTGTAAATTTTTGTACGTGTACATTTTTTTTTTGTGTTTTTCTTTCCAGTGCACAAAACTGTAGTCTACCACAGTTTTGTTCAAGGTTCTGTACTGTTCTTTTTACATTTTATTCCGCAGCTGCCCGGGACTCCTGCAGTGCTGCAGGACTACTACTACTTCCATCATGGAACAGACTCTTTTACATGATAGGAGTAGTAGTTCCTCTGGCTGCGGGAGTCTGAGAAGACTATAGTAGCACTTGTACTACTACTCCCATAATGGAACAGTGTCTGGTCTATGTCGGGGTTAGTAGTACAGGGGCTGAGGGATTGATCGCATCGGGTGTCACTTCTGAGACCTGCTACGATCATAACTTATTAACCAGGGAAGTGAGCAGTATACCGCACAGCTCCTCTCCGCTCCTCAGTAATGTATATTTTAAACTCACAGCTTCATATTGAAATACCCCACTGGGAGCCCTGATTGGCCAGCACAGAGTGGCCATTCATGTCTCTTGGTGGGGTTTTTAAAATTATACAGTGTGGCTTAGAGTTTTTCATATGGCTGGCCAGCTGGGGATCAAGGTGCAATGCCGCTCGCTTCCCCGGCAAGAGCCATCCCTCTTACTACTGCTCCCATCATGGAACAGACATTGTTCCATAATGGGGTATTTGAATATGAAGTTGTGAGTTTAAAATATAGAAGTCCACAAAAAAGAAAACTTATGTAGTGGCACCGATATCTGAATAATTCCAGCTCCACGAGATGGATAGTATCACACCCGAACGCGCACCAGAATAAGTCAGCTGACGGCGGTGCTAGGACGATAGGAAACCCAGTCAGTGTGATGAAAAGTACAAAGAAAAACAGGCGTCCTGCTTTCACCGTCCAAATTCTGATCAAACAGCTCCCATCTCGGGCTGGTCCGTCCGGCACATCAGGCAAAGATAGAGTGGGGCCCTCAGAGGCGACTGCCGGCGGTTTCAAGCACACAGGTGCGCTTCTTCCGGCCTGGTATGCAACCCGCTCCCCTGGTTAATAAGTTATGATCGCAGTGGGTCTCAGAAGTGAGTCCAGATGTGATCAACCCAGACTCTGTTCCATGATGGGAGTAGTAATATCAGCGCTACTGTAGTCTCCCTAGCCACCCACAGTCTCCCGCAGCCAGGGGTACTACTACTCCCATCATGGAAACATGTCTGTTCTATGATGGGAGTAGTAGTACCCCCGGCTGCGGGAGTCTGTAGGCGAATGTGGAATGACTTTTTTTTAAGATATAAAAACTGTATATGGATTTTATACTGTACTGTCTTGCAGACGGTTTTGTCAGTATTTTTTTTCCGTTTTTGGGGGCAAAATACGATACGAAAACGTATTGCAAAATCATGATGTGAATGTAGCCTAATTCAGTCTGTGGAAAAATGACTGTGGGGATTGACCGGTGTTGTATTTTATGCTATGGTGTCGGTTTTATGATTGGTCTTATGATTCATTATATTGATATGTTCTGTCAGATATGGTATGTTTATTTCTGTAATTATTTATTGTTATGTTTAAAATTGTAATCAAAGATAGGATGTAGTGGGACTATCTATACAGAAAATCCTGGACTCGTTCATGGATGTCTGGTAACATGTACTGGGGGCACGGGATACGGGACCAGCTCAGGGCTAAGAATAAATAAATAAACAAATGTTGATTTCATGTATGGTGGTTGGGCTTGAACACAAATACATTTTTTTGGGTGAGGGAAAATGTTACCGGACCAGAGGGTCCGGTGTCCCGTCCGCAGGCACTTCCCTGCTGTTATGGGCGCTCCTGCGATCCAGTGTCCCGGGCGCAGGCTCTTGCCTCTGCCCCCCCTCTGGTGCTACGGTCCACTCCCCGGATTGCGGGCACTCCCATGTTGCCTGCCCCTACTCACCTCTCCACGCTCCTATGCGTTCTGTTTGCCGGCGCACCCATCCCCTAGTGCGTGCGCACGCTGGCTCTCTGAGTTTTATAAGGGCAGCGCGCCGGTAAATGATAATTGCCGGGCGCTGACCCTATAAAGGGGACTGACTTCCCCTTGACCCCTGCCGGATCTTTGTTTCTCCTAGAGCCTTAGAAAAAGAATTTTCCTGTTTGTTCTGATTATCCATGTACCGCACCTTCCTGCTAAGTTCCTGACCTTGCTCCTGTGCCGCCAGTC
Source organism: Hyla sarda (assembly GCF_029499605.1). Lineage (NCBI taxonomy): Eukaryota > Metazoa > Chordata > Amphibia > Anura > Hylidae > Hyla > Hyla sarda. Next base: position 41,488,042 of record NC_079189.1, on the reverse strand, counting down.
TCTGACCAACTTGCTACGTCCCTGACCACGCTCCTGTGCTGCCAGCCCTGACCTTTTGCCTGACCTGACTACGAGCTTGACTTATCCTTCCTGTGCCATGCTTTACCTCGGCAGCTTGTGTGGACGAGTCGTATAAGGGGTAGCGACCTGGGTGCCGCTTGCCGCAGCAAGTCCATCTCGCTTTGTGGCAGGCTCTGGTGAAAACCAGCGGCACTTTAGACTCCGCTCCCTGGTATGGCCCACGTCATCTTCCACACAGGTACAATGGATCCACTTCTCCATCACCAGCCGTTACAGTTATATTGGTATATTAGAATATTAGTGTCAAGATTAGGGTTAACATTAGGATTATTATTATTATTGTTGTTGTTGTTATTATTATCATTATTATTATTTTATTAGGAGAAAATTGTGTTTACACATTTTTAACAGGTTCCCTACATGGCGTGACAGACGCCCGCAGTGGTGACCATCTTGGAAAATGATTTTTCCTATATTAATCTAATCTAATATACTAATTGCCAAGATAAGAGGAAAGTACTAATAAAGTTTTTACCATTAACGGCAGACCTTACTAGTGACTACAGCTCTGAGTGGACATAGACAGAATACACTATGGACCAGACCACCAGGACTTCTTCCAGCTACATCTTCCCTCTGCAGAGTTTTTAATGCTCAGACATCATGAGCTTTTCACTTGGTCAACAAATCCTCATCCTACATATGAATACAATAATAATTATAACCCTGCCAGACACTGTGCCCTCTGATTATAACCCTATAAACCTGCCACACACTATTTTCTCTGAATATAACACTGCCAGACACTGTACACTCTAAATATAATACTGCCACACACCGTGTCCTCTGAATATAACTTTGCCAGGCACTGTAGCCTCTGGATATAATACTGCCACACACTATGCCCCTGAATATAATACTGCCACACACTGTACCCAGGGGCGTAGCTAGAAACCACAGGGCCCCGGTGCAAAAATTTGCCCAGGGCCCCCCTATCACCTGACGACCCGCCTCCCCAATCCCGTGTGACCCCTTACTCAAATACATCAGTGACTACAGCACTGATGAGACACAGTCAGAAGAATAAACAACTATATAAGTGACTAACAGGTAGGGCCGGACAGACAAAACATATGCCCAGGCATTTGAGAATAAGCAGCCCATTTTTCTAGTGGGGGTCCAACTGTTGGGACACCCACCTATCACCTTGGTTCCAGTTGCTCTCCAGCTGTTGTAAAGCTATAACTCCCATCATGTCTGGAGAGCCTCAGGCATTATAGGAGTTGTAGTTTTGCAATAGCTGGGGAGCACAGATTAGGCTACGTTGTCACCCATCATCACTGTGGAACTAACAAGTGATTACAGCTCTGATGGGACAGTCAGGAGAAAACACAATGATATTAGTGACCTAAGTGACGTCTTCTCTGTTGTCTTTTCTTTTCTTCTCCATCTGGTCCAGACGTCAGGACGTCTTCCAGCTCCATCTTCTCTGCAGAGTCTGACACCCGGACATCATTAACTCCTCACTTCGTCAGTAGATCCTCATCCTCTGTATGAAGACAATAATCATTATTATTTTGCTAAATACTGTACCTCCTGAATATAATACTGCCACCCACTTTATCCCCTGAGTATAAAACTACCTTCCACTGTACCCCTTGAATATAATACTGCCACCCACTGCACCCCCTGAATATAATAGTGCCATCCACTGTACCCCCTGAATATAATACTGCCATCTACTGTACCCCCGGAATATAATACTGCCATCTACTGTACCCCCTGAATATAATACTGCCATCCATTGTACCCCGTGAATATAATACTGCCACACACTGTACCTCCTGCATATAATTCTGTCACACACTGTGTCACCTGAATATAATACTGCCACACACTGTATCCCCTGAATATAATACTGCCACACACTGTATCCCCTGAATATAATACTGCCACACACTGTATCCCCTGAATATAAAACTACCATACACTGTACCTCGTGAATATAATACTGCCACCCACTGTACCCCTGAATATAATACTGCCACCTACTGTTCCCCCTGAATATAAAATTGCCACCTCCTGTTCCCCCTGAATAAAATATTGCCACCTACTGTTACCCGTGAATATAATCCTGCCACCTACTGTGCTCTCTGAATATAATACTGCCACATACTGTTCCCTTTGAATACAATCCTGCCACACACTGTACCCCTGAATATAATCGTGCCACACACTGTACTCTCTGAATATAATACTACCACACACTGTACCCTCTTAATATAACATTGCCACACGGTGCCCATGAACGTAATACTGCCACCCACTGTACCCCTGAATATAATACTTCCACACACTGTGCTCCTGAATATAAACCCTCAAAAATAACCATGTTATATGCTGTACCTTATAACCCTGCCACACACTACCTTCCAAATATAATAATCCCTCCATAATAATAATACTAATACTGTTACATACGGTTTCTTCTCAGTTTAGCTGAATCACACCTGTCCTCCTCCAGACCCCTCTGTCCTTCTCCTAGCTCCTCTGTTCCAACCCCCCTTTCCTCCCAGACCCATAAGTCCTCCTACATGCTCCTCTTCCCCCCTCCCTAGACCATACGCCCCCCCCCCCCCCCCGCCCCTCCAACACACACACACATGCATAATACATACATATACACGCACATCATACACACACATACATTATACATAAACACATACACCTGCCGCCTCCAGATCTCCCAGTATAATACATCTCCACACATCATACATACATCTTGCTTACACACATCTATCATTCATACACACACCATTCATACACACACATCATTCATACATCATACATACAGTACATATACACATCATTCATACATCATATATACAGTACATACACACATCATTCATACATCATATATACAGTACATACACACATCATTCATGCATCATACATACAGTACATACACACATCATACATACACACGCCACCCCCCACAGGCATAATACATACATACACACACATCATACATACATATCATACATACACACATCATACACACCTCAAGATCCCCCAGCATAATGCATCTCCACACATCATACATACATACATGTTGCTTACACACATCATTCATACACGCACATCATTCATACACCATACACACATCATACATACACCATACATACATAACATACATACACATCATACATACACCATACATACAGTACATACACACATCATACATGCACCATGCATACAGTACATATACACACATCATACATACACCATACATACAGTGCATACACACACATCATACATACACCATACATACAATACATACACACATCATACATACACCATACATACAGTACATACACACACATCATACATACAGTACATACACACATCATACACACACACACCATAAATACAGTACATACACACATCATACATACACCATACATACACATCATACATACACCATACATACAGTACATACATACACACCATACATACACCATACATACAGTACATACACACATCATACATACACCATACACACACATCATACATACACCATACATACAGTACATACATACACACCATACATACACCATACATACAGTACATACATACACATCATACATACACCATACATACAGTACATACACACATCATACATACACCATACATACAGTACATACACACATCATACACACACCATACATACGCATCATACATACACCATACATACAGTACATACACACATCATACACACACCATACATACAGTACATACACACACACCATACATACACCACACGTACAGTAAATACACACACATCATACATACACCATACGTACAGTACATACACACACATCATACATACACCATACATACAGTATATACACGCATCATACATACAGTACATACACACATCATACACACACACCATACATACAGTACATACACACATCATACATACACCATACATACAGTTCATACACACACATCATACATACACCATACCTACAGTACATACACACACATCATACATACACCATACATACAGTACATACACACACATCATACATACATACACCATACATACAGTACATACACACATCACACACACCATACATACACATCATACATACACCATACATGCAGTACATACATACACATCATACATACACCATACATACAGTATATACACCATACATACAGTACATACACACACATCATACTTACACCATACATACAGTACATGCACACACATCATACATACAGTACATACACACACCATACATACACCACACATACAGTAAATACACACACATCATACATACATCATACATACAGTACATACACACATCATACACACACCATACATACAGTACATACATACATCATGCATACACCCTACATACAGTACATACGCAAACATCATACACACATCATACATACACACTCTGCCTCCGGACCCGAAATCAACACGTACACCCCCCCCCCCCCCAAATTAAGCCCCCCGCCGCTCCTCCAGACCCAAAATTAAATTAACCCCTCCTCACTCACCTGTGGCCGCCATGAAGTTCTGCGAGGAGACCTGCTGGTGATCCAATCCCTCCTCTGCGCTCACTCGTAGGCCTTTGCTGCAGACATTAGGAGCGTGTCTGCATACGGTGAGGGGAGGAGGGGGGTGTACGTCTCGGCAACATTAGGTGTGCTTAGGGGTTGTGGTAGAAGGGGGAAGGGTGGGGGGGGTTGAGGCTAGCGCCGCACCTGGTACTGGCAGCGCCGCTGCCACAAGCCTCCCCTTCAGGCCCGGGACCTCGGCGGCGGAGGGGAGGGGCGGGGAGTTTGAGGCTAGCGCCGGGCCTGGTACTGGCAGCGCCGCTACCGCAGCGTCCGCGGCAACAAGCCTCCCCTTCAGGCCCAGGATCTCGGGCTTTGCCTGAGGGCCCGAAGTGCGGCAATAGTATAGTATAGTGGCAGGGGGGCCCTGCGGGCCCCCTGTGGTCAGGGGCCCGGTCGCGATGGCGACCTTTGCAACCTCTATAGCTACGCCACTGACTGTACCCTCTGGATATAATACTGCCACACGCTATGGCCCTGAATATAATACTGCCACACAGTGTGCCCTCTGAATATAACTCTGCTACACACTATACTCTCTGACTATAGCCCCATCACACACTGTACCCTCTAAATATAACCCTGCCACATATCATATCCTCTGAATATAACACTGCCACACATTCCACTATGAATAAAATACTGCCACACACTGTACCCTTTGAATATAACCTTGCCACATACTGTACTTTCTGAATATAATCCTGTCACACATTGTACCCTCTAAATATAAGTCTGTAAAACACTATGCCCTCTGAATACAATACTGCTACAACGTACCCTCTGTAAATAACCCTAACACACACTGTCCCCGGTATTAGTGTTGAGCAGCATAGGCCATATTCAAATTCGCGATATTTAGCGAATATATGGACGAATATTCGTCATATATTCGCTAAATTTGCATATTCGTAATATTCGCGTTATATGTTCGCATATGCGAAAATTAGCAAAACCGAAAATTCGCATGTGGGAAAATTACCATATGCGAAAAGTTTGCATAAACGAAAATTTGCATATGCTAATTTTCCCATATGCGAAAATTCATACGCCAGTCTCACACAGTAGTATTAGAGTCTTCTTTACACCACACAAGCTGGAAGCAGAGAGGGATGATCACTGTGATGTGTACTGTGAAAAAAAACAAAAAACAATATTCGTCATTTCGAATATATAGTGCTATATTGGCGAATATACACGAATTCGCGAATATGCGATATTCGCGAATAATTGCGAATATTTGCGAGCAACACTAGTGTTGACCACCAGACGAAGGGGCAGCCGACACGCCCCCTCAAAAAAAGCGCTATGGCAGAGCCAGAGATTGCCAAAGGCAGCGCTGCATCAGTCCTGGATTTAAATATCTATATTCAGGATGGCTGTTCGCATACTGCCACCTAAATAAGGAGGTGGATGCAAACAGCTATCTCGACTTTAACAGTTGCCATCTTAAATAATGGAAGAAGAACATTCCATTCGGTCAAATGAAAAGAATCCGAAGGAATTGTTCTTCCACACAAAAATGCCTACAACAACTAGATAACCTGGAGGATCGTTTTAAACATAAAGGGTATCCCAAACCCCTTATACAAGGAGCACGCCAGAGAGTGGACGAATTAGAACAAAGTGCTTGCTTGAAAAATAATAAACAGGGTAATGCAGAGGGTGGTTATAATGATGAATTTGATTCTGTTTTTCTAACTAGGTATTACACTTCACACACCAATATTTTTTTGAAATTTTTATTTTATTTTTTTGTATAGGTAATATCACCAGCGCATATTATTGTGTCATGATTACTGGCACCAGATATAGTCCCCCAGTTATTCTTCTTTAGATGTTTTTCCGTATCCTGTGCAGTATTTCTCCCAGAAGTTCCCTTGATGGCCCACGTGGTGGTCTACACCCCGAAGTCATCAATTCTTACTCTAAGAGAGAGTTTGCAGCTGTTTCTGGAGACGGTAAACAATAACCTCTGCATGGTGGAATAATAGGTCACGATGTTTATCAGGATCAGTAGAAGCATCACCCACTCGATGATTATGATGGGGATTTCACGGATCTCGTCCCAGTCTTCATCATTATAGAATAATTCCTTTAATGTTTCATATCCAAAATAGAAAATTACACAGACAAAAGTCAGGCCACAGCAGGTGCATCTACTATGGTGGATGACTTTTTTTGTTCCTGGTAATTTATACATCTGGATTGACTGCCCAAGGTAGTATAAGGCTTCACATGTAATTGAAATTATCGTGCTGACAAAGTGTATCCTGGGATATTCTTTGGGGGAAAATACATGCATGACAGCTGTGGCAAAACAGGAGGCCCACACAATGGCCAGCAGGATCCTCTGGATCAGGACCTGATAACCCCTGAACTCTTCAGTATGCATAACCATATACTTATAAATAAGAAAGGTTAGTACCAAAGTGCCAATGGATGTCCCTATGAATCCAATTCTGAATAATATGCTTTCGGGAAAGAAATTTCCCACATCACTGTGAAGGAAAAGAAACCAATGTTATTATGGATATTTCCTCACTCCCAACCCATGAAATAAGAATCATGTGCTTGTTTATCTTACCTGATGCTCATCAGTAGCGAGGCGGCATGGCCGAGGACGACCGTCATGATGTAGCTGGTGGCAAGCCAGGCCGCACACCAAAACGCCAACAGGAGGGGGACGAACCCCAAACCTTTTAGCTCCATTTCAGACAAGTAGAAGAAGAAGACGCTAAGATCAATAATCTCACTAATCTCACTGGAACAATCTACAGACTCGGGCTCGGGCGGCTGTCAGTGGAATGTCAGGACTCCAGCTGTCTATGACATCACATGTGACATGTCAGAATGACTGCTTGTTTCTTGGAGCTGCCATGATTTAGTATCTGCTATAGACAGAACCTGATGTTTTTACTATGGACCTTACAGACCCCAGAACCCAAGTAAGTAGTGCAGGGGCTCCATTTTGATCATCTCATATTTCACATTATTTGAGTTCCAGGGCTCAGATACATTTGCTCCCTCTATAGCAGTGGTCTTCAAGCTGTGAACCCCCAACCGCTGCGAACCACAACTCCCAGCATGCCCAGACAGCAACTTCGCATAAGGAAATAGTCTAATTAAACTTTTCTTATATATAGAATCCCTGAAATCTCCAATCTCTCCTTTTATTGGTTTATGATCTGCATTACTTATTTGTAAAAAAACAATGTTTCTGATTGTCTGCCACCCCATACTTATGGGCTATCTCTTCCAACGACTTTATTTGACCTAAAGCGTAGAATTGATTTACATAAATAAGCCTCTTTTCATCCAAAAGAGTGAATCTTTAATTTTAAGGAATTCTTTAAGTGCTTTATTCGACCATAATTAAGTAAAGTCAAAACTCCATGTGATTTTAAATTTTTTTAAAGTTCCTCCCATACTTTATTATATAGATATGCATGGGTGTAGTGAGTATCCCAGCTTCCAAAATCTCAAAAATATCCTTATAATGACCCATTAGGGTATGTTCACACTACAGTGTGTGGACGGAATCTCCGCTCGCTGAATTCAGCGAGCGGAGATTCAGACTGGCAGCCGGTGGCGGCGGTAGAATCGGGCGGCACTGAGCCGTCACCATTGACAGCTATGCAGTGCTCGCGGACTTCCGTGCAAAGAATGAACATGTTCTTTCTTTGCGCGGAACAATTTCAGCGGTGCTGAAATTCCGCAGTGTGAACTGGTCTCGCGGAAACCCATTCACATTAATGTTAAGTTCACACCGCGGAATTCGGCTTGCGGAATTCCGCCCGTGGAATTCCGCGGGAATTCCGTAGTTTGAACATACCCTTAGAGAGAAAGAATAGGATTACATTTTCCCTACTTCTCATAATAGTCTGCAATTTTAGTGCTAAAAAGTACCTAAAAAAAAAGTGCCCAACCCCCATCGTGCTCAGCTAATGTTAAAGAAACATATTTCATTCTCGTGCTTTCCTGCCCCAAAGTAGTGAATTTAATAAAGAAATAAGAGCTTGGAACCATTTTTCTGATATCCATACAGTATAGAAACATAGAATGTGTCGGCAGAAAAGAACCATTTGGCCCATCTAGTCTGCCCAGTAATCTGAATCCTATCAATAGTCCCTGGCCCTATCTTATATGAAGGATAGCCTTATGCCTATCCCATGCATGTTTAAACTCCTTCACTGTATTTGCAGCGACTAGTGTTGTTCACGAATATTCGCAATTCGATTTTTAATCGCGAATATAGCACTGTATATTCATAATTACGAATATTCGCTTTTTTTTGTGCTTATGTGAAAATTTGTGCGCATATGCGCAAATTTGCGCATATTGAGCCCTCCCTTCATTAATGGTATAGAGAACTGTGACTAGTGCATCAACTCTGTGATTTTTTGCCCATTAAAACCAATAGGCTAATTGTGGTCTATGGGGATCTCACTGCATGTAAGATAAGCAGGACCATCTCGGCAGTACAGTGGGATGGGAGACCGTCACTGGTTCAAGTCCCAGGGTGGACAGAGTGTTACAGTGTTGTGGTTAAACTTTACTTTCCTGGAAAAGCTGTTGAGTTGCCCATAGCAACCAATCAAATTGCTTCCTTCATTTTTCAGAGGCTTTTTCAAAAATGAAAGAAGCGATCTGATTGGTTGCTATGGGCAACTCAGAAACTTTTCCTCTGGACAGGTTTTGATAAATCTCCCTCTAAGGGGGAGATTCATCAAGACCAGTGTAGAGGAAGAGTTGTGCAGTTGCCCATAGCAACCAATCGGATTGCTTCTTTCATTTTTCACAATGCCTCTGCAAAATGAAAGAAGCGATTTGATTGGTTGCTATGGGCAACTCAGCAGATTTTCCTGGAAAAGTTTCTGAGTTGCCCATAGCAACCAATCAGATTGCTTCCTTCATTTTTAAGAGGCCTTTTAAAAAATGAAAGAAGCAATCTGATTGGTTGCCATGGGCAACTGCACAACTCTTCCTCTACACTGGTTTTGATGAATCTCCCCCATAGAGAGAGATCTATCAAAACCTGTCCAGAGGAAAAGTTTCTGAGTTGCCCATAGCAACCAATCAGATTGCTTCCTTCATTTTTCAGAGGCTTTTTCAAAAATGAAAGAAGCGATCTGATTGGTTGCTATGGGCAACTCAGCAGCTTTTCCCCATAGACCACAATGGGCCTACTGGTTTCAATGGGCAAAAAAATCACAGAGTTAATGCACTAGACACAGTTCTCTATACCATTAAAGGGGTACTCTGGTGAAAACCTTTTTTCTTTTAAATCAACTGGCTCCGGAAAGTTAAACAGATTTGTAAATTACTTCTATTAAAAAATCGTAATCCTTCCTGTACTTATTAGCTGCTGAATACTACAGAGGAAATTATTTTCTTTTTGGAATGCTCTCTGATGACATCACGAGCACAGTTCTCTCTGCTGACGTTATTATAATAATAATAATAATCATAATAAGTCTTTATTTATTTATTGTTGTCCTTAGTGGGATTTGAACCCTCTTCAGCTCCACTATATCTTTCTTGTACACTGGTGCCCAGTACTGTACACAGTATTTTATGTGAGATCTCACTAGTGATTTTTGCAGCGGTATAATTATTTCCTTGTCGTCGGCATCTATGCCCCTATTGATGTACCCCATGATTTTATTAGCCTTACCTAAGACTCCTAAGTCCTTTTCCATGTCAGTCGTCCCAAGTGTTCTCCCATTTAATACATAATCCCAGCTCGGATTTTTCTTCCCCATGCGCATTACCTTACATTTATCAGTGTTGAACCTCATCTGCCACTTCCCAGCCCAAACCTCCAACCTATCCAGATCCATTTGTAACAGTGCACTGTCCTCTATAGTTGTTACGCCGAGCGCTCCGGGTCCCCGCTCCTCCCCGGAGCGCTCGCTTCACTCTCCCTGCGGCAGCGCTCCGGTCACGTCCTCTGACCCGGGGCGCTGCGATTCCGCTGCCAGCCGGGATGCGATTCGCGATGCGGGTAGCGCCCGCTCGCGATGCGCACCCCGGCTCCCCTACCTGACTCGCTCTCCGTCTGTTCTGTCCCGGCGCGCGCGGCCCCGCTCCCTAGGGCGCGCGCGCGCCGGGTCTCTGCGATTTAAAGGGCCACTGCGCCGCTGATTGGCGCAGTGGTTCCAATTAGTGTGTTCACCTGTGCACTTCCCTATATCACCTCACTTCCCCTGCACTCCCTTGCCGGATCTTGTTGCCTTAGTGCCAGTGAAAGCGTTCCTTGTGTGTTCCTTGCCTGTGTTTCCAGACCTTCTGCCGTTGCCCCTGACTACGATCCTTGCTGCCTGCCCCGACCTTCTGCTACGTCCGACCTTGCTTTTGCCTACTCCCTTGTACCGCGCCTATCTTCAGCAGCCAGAGAGGTGAGCCGTTGCTAGTGGATACGACCTGGTCACTACCGCCGCAGCAAGACCATCCCGCTTTGCGGCGGGCTCTGGTGAAAACCAGTAGTGGCTTAGAACCGGTCCACTAGCACGGTCCACGCCAATCCCTCTCTGGCACAGAGGATCCACTACCTGCCAGCCGGCATCGTGACAATAGTGTTTACCGCTTTACAGAGTTTGGTGTCATCTGCAAAGATTGCTACTTTAATATTCAACCGCTCTGCAAGGTCATTCATGAATATATTAAATAGGACAGGACCCAAGACGGACCCCTGTGGTACCCCACTAGTAACAGTCACCCAATCAGAATAAGTACCATTAATAACCACCCTCTGTTTCCTATCATTGAGCCAGTTACTTATCCACTTGCACACATTCTCCCCAGCCCAAACCTTCTCATTTTATGCACCAACCTTTAATGTGGAACCGTATCAAATGCTTTGGAAAAATCCAGATATACGACATCCAGCAATTGCCCCTGGTCCAGTCTGGTGCTCCCCTCCTCATAAAAGCTGATCAGGTTAGTTTGACAGGACCGATCCCTCATAAAGCCATGCTGATACAGGGTCATACATTTATATTTATCAAGATATTCCAAAATAGCATCTCTTAGGAAACCCTCAAACAATTTACATACAACCGAGGTTAAACTAACAGGTCTATAATTCCCGGGGTCACCTTTTGACCCATTCTTAAATATTGGCACCACATTTGCCATGCGCCAATCCTGGGGAACAGTCCCTGTCACTATAGAGTCCCTGAATATAAAAAATTGGGGCCTGTCTATTACATTACTTAATTCCTTTAGAACATGGGGGTGAATGCCATCTAGACCTGGTTATTTGTCTATTTTGATTTTTTGTAGGTGGCACCGTACTTCTTCCTGGGTTAGACAGGTGACCTGTACTGGGGAGTTTACCTTATCACACTGTATTTTACCTGGCATTTCATTTTCCTCAGTGAATACAATGGAGAATAATTTGTTTAGTATATTTGCTTTTTCCTTATCCCCGTTTATAATTTCTTCCTCATCATTTTTTAAAGGGCCAACACTTTCATTTTTATATAATTAAAGAACATTTTTGGGGTTAGTTATACTCTCTTTGGCAATGAGTCTTTCTGTCTCTGTTTTTGCGGCTTTTATCTGTTTTTTTACATATTTCACATTTTTCTCTATAGCTTTTTAATGCTTCTTCACTGCTGTCATGTTTTAGTAATTGAAATGCTTTATTTTTGTCATTTATTAAATTATGATTACTATTTCCTAGGTGTCCATCTACTTGCACATTAATTACTCTTTCAGGTACAGTACGTTGGGAAATATTAAGTCTAGTAGGGCGCCTCCTCTGGTCGGGCCCTGCACCATTTGGGACAGATAATTGTCTTTAGCTATAGTCAGAAACCTGTTTCCTTTAAAGTCGAAGTCGGCCCAGTTCTCCATGAACCCAAACCCCTCCTTCCTACACTAGCTTCTGAGCCACTTGTTTACCTCCCTGATCTCCCGCTGCCTCTCTGGTGTGGCTCGTAATACAGGTAATATTTAAAAAAATACTACCTTGGAGGTCCTTGCCTTAAGCTTGCAGCCGAAGTCCCTGAAATCCTTTTTAAGGACACTCCACCTACCTCTTACTTTGTCATTGGTGCCAATATGTACCATGACTGCTGGGTCTTCTCCAGCCCCACCCAGCAACCTGTCAACCCGATCTGCGATGTGCCGAACTCGAGCGCCTGGAAGACAACACACTGTTCGGCGATCCTGGTCTTTGTGACAGATCTCCCTGTCTGTCCCTCTAATAATTGAGTCCCCCACTACCAGTACCTGTCTGGCCTGCCCTGCTCTCCTCCCTCCCTCCGTACTGGAGCAGACACCCCCCTTGCGGTCAGAGGCAGAGTCCTGCTGCAGTACCGCTAGCTCTGAAATGGCATCCCCCTCATCTGCCAACCGAGCAAACTTGTTGGGGTGTGCCAGTTCAGGACTAGCCTCCCTGACACTTTTCCCTCTACCCCGTTTTCTAACTGTAACCCAGCTAACTGCCTGACTGTCCTGCACCTCCGTCCCACTATCCTCCCCCACCTCTACCCCAGAGAGTACCTGCTCAGTGAGCAGGAGACTCCTCTTCAAGTTGTCAATGCGTCTCAGTGTTGCCAGTTGCTCCTCTAGATCCAGGATCTGGGCTTCCAAATGAGCAACTCGCACACATCTCGCACAACAATATGCACCCTCAAACTGTTGTTCAAGGATTGCATACATTGCGCAAGATGCACACTGGACTGTCTTTTCCAACATGGAGGTCATACTAGATTTGGGGATTGCAAAAATTAACAGAAAAGAAAAAAAAAATCTAATATTTCAATTTAAACTTCCTGAATTTAAAGTCCCTTAATTTTAAGTCCCCTCACTTTTATACTCACTCACTTGTATGCTTCACACTCTTGTATACAGACAAACAATCGCTAGCTCAACATAGTGTATTTGCTTTATATTTATCACAACCACAACCACCTCTCTTCCACTGCCTGGAAGTGAATTCACTTTAGTGAAACTTTTTTTTTTTTTTTTTCATTTACCCATCCGAATTTAACGAAAAGTCGTCAAAGACCTGTGGGGTGTTAACGCTCACTGGACCCCTTGGTACGTGCCTTGAGGGGTGTAGTTTCCAAAATGGTATGCCATGTGGGGGTTTTCTGCTGTTCTGGCACCATAGGGGCTTCCAAAATGTGACATGCCCCCCAAAAACCATTTCAGCAAAAATTCACTCTCCAAAATCCCATTGTTGCTCCTTCCCTTCTGAGCCCTCTACTGCACCAGCCGAACACTTGACATACACATATGAGGTATTTGCTTACTCTAGAGAAATTGGGTTACAAATTTTGGGGGGCTTTTTCTCCTATTACCCCTTGTAAAAATTCAAAAACTGGGTCTACAAGAACATGCGAGTGTAAAAAATGGAGATTTTGAATTTCCTCCTTCACTTTGCTGCTATTCCTGGGAAACACCTAAAGGGTTAACACAATTACCCAACTATCATTTTGGATACTTTGAGGGGTGCAGTTTTTATAATGGGGTCATTTGTGGGGTATTTGTAATATGAAGGCCCTTCAATCCACTTCAAAACTGAACTGGTCCCTGAAAAATTCCAATTTAGAAAATGTTGTGAAAAATTGGAAAAGTGCTGCTGAACTTTGAAGCCCTCTGATGTCTTCCAAAAGTAAAAACTTGTCAACCTTATGATAAAAATATAAAGTACAGATATTGTATCTGTGAATCAATATATAATTTATTTGAAATGTCTGTTTTTGTTACAAGCAGAGAGCTTCAAAGTTAGAAAAATGCTAAAGTTTCAATTTTTTCATCAAATTTTAGAATTTTTCACCAAGAAATGATGCAAGCCTCAACAAAAATTTACCACTAACATGAAGTAGAATATGTCACGAAAAAAAACTATCTCAGAATCAGAATGAAAAGTAAAAGCATCCCAGAGTTATTAATGCTTAAAGTGACAGTGGTCAGATGTGCAAAAAATGGCTGGGTCCTTAAGGTGAAAATGGGCTGGTTCCTTAAGGGGTTAAACCCCACTGGCACTTGACAGATCTTTGGAACAGTGGGCTGTGCAAATGAGAAATTTTCATTTTTATTTTGGCAGACCACTGCTCAAAAAATTTTATCAGACACCTGTGAGATGTAAATGCTCACTGCACTTCTTATTAGGGGTGTAGTTTCCAAAATGGGGTCACATCTGGGGAGGGGGTGGGGTCACTTTTCTGGCACCATGGAGGCCTAAACGCACATGGCCTTCAATTTCAGCCAGATTCTCTCTCCAAAAGCCCAATGGTGCTCCTTCTCTTCTGAGCCCTGTAGTTCACCGGCAGAGCACTTTACATCCACATGTGGGGTATTTTCTGACTCAGAAGAAATGGGGTTACAAATTTTGCTGGGCTTTTTCTCCTATTACCCCTTGTGAAAATTATAAAATTGGGATTACAACAGCATTTTAGGGAAAAAAAATATACATTTTTTTATTTTCACCTCCAACTTTAACAAAAATTTGTCAAACACCTGTGGGATGTTAAGGCTCACTATACCCCTTGTTACTTTACGTGAGGGGTGTAGTTTTCAAAATGGGGGTCACATATGGGTGTCGTTTATGTCAGAACGGCTGTAACTACCAGCCACCCCTGTGCAAATCACCAGTTTAGGCCTCAAATGTATATGGTACACTCTGTTTACACTAACATGCTGGTGTAGACCCAAAATTTACCTTTTCTTGGGGGGTAAAAGAAGAGAAAAAAAATTTGTAACCCAAAACTGTTGCCTTGAAATATGAGAGGGCTCCAAAGTGAAAGAGCACCATGTGCATTTGAGGCCTAAATTAGGGATTTGCATCCACCCCCAAATTACCCTACGGCAGTGCTTCCCAAATAGGGTGTCTCTCAGGATGCCAGGACAGTCAATGGCTATGCCGATGTTCTGGCCCCTGTATCACCTGTCATTATGCACAGAGTAAGTTTGCTCTGTGCAGTGATGACAACAGGGTGCCGCAACCGAGATCATGGGGGTCCTTTGGAGAGGGGATAAGATGTCTTGGTGCGTAGTACCCCTTTAAGAGGGAAAAACATGATGTATATTTAACCCCAACCCAAATGTACCTTATTTTTATTTTCTACCTAAGGTACATAAAAACCGAAAAAAAAAAACACCTGGTCGTCCGATAGTTGCCTGATGTTTATCTGAATATATAGACCATCAGTTACAGAAATGTGTGGTGTCTTTACCAGCATACCTCAGAAATAAAAGGGCGTTTATTAACCCTGTTGGAAGATATCATACGGGAAGAGGACTATATGTGGGCAACACTAGATGTTGCTTCATTATATAGCAATATACCACATGACAGAGGAGTGGAAGCTGTGTGATCTTTTTGAGGCCCATACATCAGAGGAACTTCATTTTGGAGGCCATTAACCCCTTAAGGACTGAGCCCTTTTTCACCTTAAGGACTCGGCCATTTTTTGCAATTCTGACCACTGTCACTTTAAACATTAATAACTCTGGAATGCTTTTAGTTATCATTCTGATTCCGAGATTGTTTTTTCGTGACATATTCTACTTTAACTTAGTGGTAAAATTTTGTGGTAACTTGCATCCTTTCTTGGTGAAAAATCCCAAAATTTGATGAAAAATTTGAAAATTTTGCATTTTTCTAACTTTGAAGCTCTCTGCTTGTAAGGAAAATGGATATTCAAAATAATTTTTTTTTTTATTCACATATACAATATGTCTACTTTATATTTGCATCATAAAATTGATGAGATTTTACTTTTGGAAGACATCAGAGGGCTTCAAAGTTCCGCAGCAATTTTCCAATTTTTCACAAAATTTTGAAACTCGCTTTTTTTCAGGGACCAGTTCAGGTTTGAAGTGGATTTGAAGGGTCTTCATATTAGAAATACCCCATAAATGACCCCATTATAAAAACTGCACCCCCGAAAGTATTCAAAATGACATTCAGTAAGCGTTTTAACCCTTTAGGTGTTTCACAGGAATAGCAGCAAAGTGAAGGAGAAAATACACAATCTTCATTTCTTACACTCGCATGTTCTTGTAGACCCATTTTTTGCATTTTTGCAAGGGGTAAAAAGGAGAAAATTTTTACTTGTATTTGAAACCCAATTTCTCTCGAGTAAGGACATACTTCATATTTCTATGTTAATTGTTCGGCGGGCGCAGTAGAGGGCTCAGAAGGGAAGGAGCGTCAAATGGTTTTTGGGGGGCATGTCACCTTTAGGAAGCCCCTATGGTGCCAGAACTGCAAAAAACCCCACATGGAATACCATTTTGGAAACTAGACCCCTCAGGGAACGTAACAAGGGGTAATGTGAACCTTAATACCCCACAGGTGATTCACGACTTTTGCATATGTAAAAAAAAAAAAAAATTTTTTTACCTAAAATGCTTGGTTTCCCTAAAGTTTTACATTTTTAAAAAGGGTAATAGCAGAAAATACACCCCAAAATTTGAAGCCCAATTTCTCCCGATTCAGAAAACACCCCATATGGGGGTGAAAAGTGCTCTGCTGGCGCACTACAGGTCTCAGAAGAGAAGGAGTCACATTTGGCTTTTTTGAAGGAAATTTTGCTCTGGGGGCATGCCGCATTTAGGAAGCCCCTATGGTGCCAGGACAGCAAAATATAAACACATGGCATACCATTTTGGAAACTAGACCCCTCGGGGAACGTAACAAGGGGTAAAGTGAACCTTAATACCCTACAGGTGTTTCACGACTTTTGCATATGTAAAAAAAAATAAAAAAATGTACCTAAAATGCTTGGTTTCCCAAAAAATGTACATTTATACAAAGGGTTAAAGCAGAAAATACCCCCCAAAATTTGAAGCCCAATTTCTCCCGATTCAGAAAACACCCCATATGGGGGTGAAAAGTGCTCTGCTGGCGCACTACAGGTCTCAGAAGAGAAGGAGTCACATTTGGCTTTTTGAAAGCAAATTTTGCTCTGGGGGCATGCCGCATTTAGGAAGCCCCTATGGTGCCAGGACCGCAAAAAATACCCACATGGCATACCATTTTGGAAACTAGACCTCTCGGGGAACGTAACAAGGGGTTAAGTGAACCTTAATACCCCACAGGCGTTTCACGACTATTGCATATGTAAAAAAAATAAAAATAATTTTACCTAAAATGCTTCTTTTCCAAAAAACTTTACATTTTTAAAAAGGGTAAAAGCAGAAAATACCCCCCAAAATTTGAAGCCCAATTTCTCCCGAGTACGGCGATACCCCATATGTGACCCTTAACTGTTGCCTTGAAATACGACAGGGCTCCAAAGTGAGAGCGCCATGCGCATTTGAGGCCTAAATTAGGGATTGCATAGGGGTGGACATAGGGGTATTCTACGCCAGTGATTCCCAAACAGGGGGCCTCCAGCTGTTGCAAAACTCCCAGCATGCCTGGACAGTCAACGGCCGTCCGACAATACTGGGAGTTGTTGTTTTTGCAACAGCTGGAGGCTCCGTTTTGGAAACCATGGCGTACCAGATGTTTTTCATTTTTATTGGGGAGGGGAGGGGGGTTGTATAGGGGTATGTGTATACGTAGTGTTTTTTACTTTTTATTTTATTTTTTGTGTTAGTGTAGTGTAGTGTTTTTAGGGTACAGTTGCACGGGCGGGGGGTTCACAGTAATTTCTCGCTGGCAGTTTGAGCTGTTGCAGAAAATTTGCTGCAGCTCAAACTTGCAGCCCGATACCTACTGTAATCCTCCGCCCATGTGAGTGTACCCTGTACATTCACATTGGGGGGGACCTCCAGCTGTTGCAAAACTAAAACTCCCAGCATGCGCTGACAGACTGTACATGCTGAGAGTTTTAGTTTTGCAACAGCTGTAGGCACACTGGTTATGTATCACGGAGTTTGTGACCTTACTCAGTGTTTCAAAACCAGTGTGCCTCCAGCTGTTGCAAAACTACAACTCCCAGCATGTACGGTGCATGGTGTAAGGTGACTGCTGGGAGTTGTAGTTTGCAACTGCTGGAGGCACACCGGTCGTGAAACACTGAGTTAGGTAAAAAAAAAAACTCTAAGTTTCACAACCAGTGTGCCTTCAGCTGTTGCAAAACTACAACTCTCAGCAGTCACCGACAGCAAACGGGCATGCTGGGAGTTGTAGTTATGCAACCAGCAGATGCACCACTACAACTCCCAGCATGCACTTTAGCTGTTTGTGCAAGCTGGGAGTTGTAGTTATACAACAGTTGAAGGTACACTTTTCCATAGAAATAATGTGCCTCCAGCTGTTGCAAAACCATAAGTCCCAGCATGCCCATAAGGGAATGCTGGGAGTTGTGGTGGTCTGCCTCCTGCTGTTGCATAACTACAGCTCCCAGCATGCCCTTTTTGCATGCTGGGAGCTGTTGCTAAGCAACAGCAGGAGGCTGTCACTCACCTCCTGCTGTTGCTTCATCGCTGGACTGTCCCTCGCCGCCGCCGTCGCTCCTGGGGCCCCGATCCCAACATGGACGCCGGGGATCGGGGTCCCCAGCACCCGGGGTCGTCTTCCCGCACCCGCTCACGTCCTCCGGAAGAGGGGCGGAGCGGGTGCGGGAGTGACGCCCGCAGCAGGCGCCCTGATTGGTCGGCCGGTAATCCGGCCGACGAATCAGGGCGATCGTGAGGTGGCATCAGTGCCACCTCACCCCTGCAGGCTCTGGCTGTTCGGGGCCGTCAGAGACGGCCCCGAACAGCCAGTAATTCCGGGTCATCGGGTCACTGGAGACCCGATTGACCCGGAATCGCCGCAGATCGCTGGACTGAATTGTCCAGCGATCTGCGGCGATCGCCGACATGGGGGGGCATAATGACCCCCCTGGGCGATATGCCAGGATGCCTGCTGAACGATTTCAGCAGGCATCCGGCTCCGGTCCCCAACCGGCTAGCGGTGGGGGCCGGAATTCCCACGGGCGTATGGATACGCCCTGCGTCCTTAAGGACTCGGGATGCAGGGCGTATCCATACGCCCTGCGTCCTTAAGAGGTTAAAGGAGTAGTCCAGTGTTGAAAAACATCCCCTATCCCAAGGATAGGGGATAAGTTTCAGATTGCAGGGGGGTTCGACCGCTGGGGGGCCCCGTGATCTCCTGTACGGGGCCCTGGCTCGCTGGCCAGATAGCGCGTGTTGACTAGTGTTGAGCAGCATAGGCCATATTCGAATTCGCGATATTTCGCATATATATGGACGAATATTCGTCATATATTCACTAAATTTGCATATTCGTAATATTCGCGTAATATTTTTGCATATGCGAAAATTATCATAAACGGAAATTCGCATGTGCTAAAATTACCATATGCAAAAAATTTGCATAAGCGAAAATTCACATATGCAAATTTTCCCATATGCGAAAATTCATACACCAGTCTCACACAGTAGTATTAGAGCCTTCTTTACACCACACAAGCTGGAAGCAGAGAGGGATGATCACTGTGATGTGTACTGTGAAAAAAAACCCAAAAAAAAACAATATTCGTAATTACGAATATATAGTGCTATATTTGCGGATTCGCGAATATGCGATATTCGCGAATAAAATTTGCATTGCGAATATTCGCGAGCAACACTACCCGGTATATAACCCTTCCACACACTGTACCCTTTGAATATAACTCTGCCACATATTGCATCCTCTAATTACAACCCTGCAACACACTATGGCCTCTTAATACAATACTGCCGCACACTGAACCCTCTGAATATAACCCTGTCACACACTGTACATACAAAAAATATGGAGAAAAACTGTTCCAGGTTAAACCCCTCAAAGGACAAGGGGGCACTCCCTCCGTTTGGAGAAGAAAAGGTTTGGTCTCAAGGGGCGACACGCCTTCTTTACCATAAGAACTGTGAACTTATGGAACAGTCTACCTCAGGAACTGGTCACAGCAGTTGAAAGCTTTAAAACAGGGTTAGATAAATTCCTGGAACAAAATAACTTTAATGCTTATGCAGAAATATAATCACATCTCTTCCCCTTCATCCAACCTTACCCTGCCCTTCAATTCATTGCTTGGACTTGATGGACGTATGTCTTTTTTCAACCATACTAACTATGTAACTGTGCCCTATATATATATATATATATATATATATATATATATATATATATATATATATATAACCATGTAATACAATTTGCCCTCTGAATATAATACTGCCACCACACAAAGAGATGAGAGAATCGAAGCTCACGAAACCGAATTCGTTTAGAATTTCATGAAAAATTTGATTCTGAACGAATGCGAATATTGCCGCAAATTTGTCACGCGAATCGAATATTTAAACTCCATTTTACAGCGTTCCAGGCTCTGTACACCTAATTTGGCAGATCCACATGTCACTACATGGGGCAGGGGATTATGGGAGGGTGGGAAAGTACGGCGGGAAGGGATGTAGGCGGGATGACCCTGAGTCACATGATTGATACAGCCTATCAGCATCCATTCACCCCTGTGATGTCACAGTCCTATGTATCGGCGGCCATTTAGCCGAGACTCATTTCATGCCTTGCACTCAGACAGAGCGGTCGAAAGCTGCAGTGTCTGTGTTTAGTGAATGCTACAGAGCCATCATAGCACAGCGTTTCATATGCAATCCAGTCATTGGCAGTCATGTGTCACATCGCGGTGCAGTGAGCAGTGTTCCTTGGTGACTGACGAAAGTATTATTTTTCAGTAATTAACCTCCTAGTGACTGAATTCAGGCCTTCATCAGGAGGAGGCAGGAGTGAATTCCAGCGCCTTTTTCAAGGCAACCAGCGTCATACCCATCTCCGTTGTTGTATAGCCAGTGCTGTGTGGCATTGCAAACGATTTTTCCACCCATTAACCTCCTAGTGACTGAATGCTGCCCTTAATCAGAGAGGGGCAGATGGAATCTATTTGACTCATACATGAAAACAAGCTGCCTCCAGCTTTTTGAACCTTACTCTGAAAGGCTGCAGTGATTTACAGCGCAATTTAAAAAAAAATGTTCCTGCATTTTCAAAGTAGTGTTCATACAGTTTCTCTAATAACCAGCAGTTAATTACCTTGTTAATACTCTCTGACAGAGTGCAATTTTGTGTTTAATACACATTTTTCATTTATTTTCTCTGTGTTGTTGCAGTGTTGTGTACTGGTGGTGATGTGCAAAAATACATATTTTCAGCAGACTGTAGTGCATATGTCTGCCCTCATAATACCACATATGTACATTAAAGCAGTGCACTATTTTGGAGCTGTAAATCTGTAACAAGTGTACATACTGGGAAAGTCAATGCCAAAGTAATCACTGGCATTTGTTTTAGGAAATTACGTTTTCCAAGTTTATATTGGCGCATTTTTTTGCCGTCATACGTGCATATCACATACCTCCATCAAAGCAGTGCACTATTTTGTACCTGTTAATCTGTCAAGGGCCTACATACTGTGAAAGTCCAAACAATAGTACTCCCCGGCTGGTGTTTTACAAAAATACTAAGTTTTTCTGCGTATTGTTGCACATTTTTCTGCCCTCATCAGTGCATACCGCATACGTACATCTAAGTAGTGTACCATTTTGTACCTGTTAATCTGCCAAGGGCCTACATACTGTGAAAGTCCAAACAATAGTACTCATCGGCTGGTGTTTTACAAAAATACAGAGTTTTTCTGCATATTGTTGTGCATTTTTTTGCCCTCATACATGCATACCACATATGTACATCTAATAAGTGTACCATTTTGTACCTGTTAATCTGTCAAGGGCCTACATACTGTGAAAGTCCAAGCAACAGTAATCACCGGCTGGTGTTTTTCAAAAATAGAGTTTTTTTTTTGGCGTATTGTTGCGCATTTTTCTACCCTCATCAGTGCATACCGCATACGTACATCTAATTAGTGTACCATTTAGTCCCTGTTAATCTGTCAAGGGCCTCTATACTGTGAAAGTCCAAGCAACAGTACTCACCAGCTGTTGTTTTACAAAAATACTGAATTTTTAGGCTCATTGTAGAGCATTTTTCTGCCCTCATCAGTGCATACCTCCTACGTACATCTAATTAGTGTACCATCTTGTACCTGTTATTCTGTCAAGGACCTACATACTGTGAAAGGCCAAACAATAGTACTCACCGACTGGTGTTTTACAAAAATACAGAGTTTTTCTGCGCATTGTTGCGCATTTTTCTGCCCTCATCAGTGCATGCCTCATACGTACATCTAAGTAGTGGACCATTTTGTACCTGTTATTCTGTCAAGGGCCTACATACTATGAAAGGACAGCCAAAAGTAATCACCTGCTGCTGTTCTAGACAAATACTGTTTAAAGAGTAGTGAAGCGTATTGTAATACCCTCATATACGCACTAAGTATGTCAGGCAGAGAAGTGCCAGGACATGCACAGAGGAGTGGCAGAGGCCTAAATACTTCAGGCAGATGTCGCAGCAGACTAGGGGCGAATGGCAGCAGGTGTCACAGCGAGAAGCCTGAGCTCTCATTATCAGCCAGCGGTCGTGTCTCGACCAGCAACCCATCTGCCATTGTTGATTGGTTAACACGCTCATCCACTTCATCACAAGTGACATCTGACACCCCCAGTCAACAGTCGGTGGGTCCCTCAGACACAACCCTCAGTTGGCATGGCCTGGGAGCGGTCCCTGTCCTCCCATTGCCTTTATCCTATGCTGTTCCCTCTCCTACAGAAGTATCTTATGCTGTGGGTTCAGCTCCATTATTCACTGAGGATGATCTAATAGAGGACAGTGAGCAGCGACTGCCCAGCCAAGAAGGGGAGGAGACATGCTCCGCTTGCTCCGCTAGGCAGCCAAGTAGTGATGCGGAGAGTGACGTGGGAGGCGGTGTTGCCAGGGTTCAGGGTCCTGAGCAGACAAGTTGAGGAACCTGAGGAGGACATAAGTGACATGCAGACACCTGTTGATGATTATGAAGCCGATCGCAATTGGGAGCCGGGTGCAGAAGGGGCTTCATTATCATCAGGAGAAGAGAGTTGCAGGTTGCCCTTGAGGCAACAGCTGAGCCAGCAAGGCTGTAGCATGGTTGGCAGTCAGCATTGTGGCAGGAGTGGAAATTCTGGAGCCAAATTCTGGAGCCCGGGGGAGACCACCTGCTTCGCGGCAGCCTACCTTTCCGGGAGGTAGTGGAACAGGGGTTCCTGGAGACGGCGCCAGTAGTAGTCAATTAGTGCGAACTGTAGGTGGGAAAACCAGCTACTCGGTGGTGTGGCAGTTTTTCATGAGGCATCCGGAGGAGGTTCACGTAGCCACGTGCAAGATATGTCGGCAGAAGGTGAAGCGTGGCCAGGGTCACAATGTCGGTACCACGGCCCTGCATCAACACATGCTTCGCCACCATAAAGTGGCCTGGGAGAACCGCCGCTCCAATGTAGTGGTCCAGCCTGCTGCATCACCCAGTGGCCATCTGCTCCCTCCTTCATCCAGCCAAGGCTCCACCACCTCAGCCGAAGGGAGCTGTGTGTCAAACCCTCCTTCTGTCGTTCCAGATGCTCCTGCTTCTCCTGCTTTTAGTCAGCCATTCCGCCAACAATCCGTCGGCAAAGCCATGTCCAAGAGACAACAGTATGTTCAGCCCACTCATCCAACGGTGCAGAAATTGAATGTGCTCCTGTCTAAGTTGCTGGTGCTGCAGTCCCTCTCTTTTCAAGTGGTGGACTCTGCACCTTTCAGAGAATTGATGGCTTGTGCCGAGCCGAGGTGGAGAGTCCCAAGCCGTCATTTCTTTGCGAAGAAGGCAGTACCAGCCATGCATAATTTTGTACAAGAGAAGGTGTGCCAGTCCTTGAGCCTGTTGGTGTGTTCAAAAGTGCACAGCAGTGCCGACGTGTGGAGCTGTAACTATGGGCAGGGACAATACATGTCTTTTACGGCCCACTGGGTTAATGTGGTTCCTGCACAGCCACAACGGCAACTTAGACAGGTCACACTGCTTCCTCCTCCACGCTCTCGCTCTCAGGCAGTTGGTCCTGTGACAATGTGTGACTCCGCCTCCTCATCCTCCACCGTGTCCTCGGCCTCCACCACACAAATCTCAGTGCCCCTTCATCGTACCATGTGTGTAGGGCACGGCGGTGTCACGCTGTTCTTCACATGGTTTGCGTTGGCGAACGGAGTCACACAGAGGTGGAACTGCTAAAATTCATTCCTCAAGAAATCGGAGTATGGCTTACGCCACGAAATCTGGAAATGGAAACCATGGTGACCGACAACCGAAGAGCATTGTGTCTGCGCTACGACAAGGAAGTGTGAAACATGCGCCCTGCATGGCACACGTGTTGAATTTGGTTGTCAAGCACTTCCTGAAGTCTTCACCCCATTTGCAAGACTTCGTGACAATGGCAAGGAAACTGTGCATGCACTTCAGCCACTCGTACAAAGCACACCCTCCTTGAGCTGCAGCGTCAGAACGGTATCCCATAACATAGTCTTATTTGTGATGTTGCCACACATTGGAATTCCACCCTCCATATGTTGGACAGACTATACGAACAAAGAAAAGCCATCACCGATTTCTTGATGATCCAACCAGATAGGAGTACTCCCCCTATGTAACTTCAATGTGAACCACTGGCAGCTCATACGTGACACCTGCTGTTTGCTGAGGCCCTTTGAGGAAGTCACATTATTTGTAAGTCGCCTGGATTACGGCATGAACGACGTAATTCCACTCCTACATTTCCTACAACAAATGATTGAAAAGATGGCTGGTCACGGCAATGGAGACGTTGCGCCTACATATCATGGCTACATGAGGCTGAACTGGAGCAGGAGGATGAGGGGCAGAGTGGAGCCCAGTTTAGGTTGGATGAGATGGCCGGAGTTTCTAGTCATCGGACAGGAGAGGAGGAGCAGGAGCAGCCAGAGGAGCTAGGGGTTATGAGGAAGGCGAGACAGAGGACCCAGACACACCGTGGCAGTATGCAGTGGAGATGGAGGCAGGTAGTCCCTCCGAGTCACTGGCGCAAATGGCACAATGCATGCTCAGTTGCCTGCGTAGTGACCCCCCGAATTGTCAAAATTAGTCAGCGGGATGACTTCTGGCTCTCCACCTTATTGGACCCTCGCTACCCTCCCAGAATGGGGGCCTTTTTACACCCACTGAGAGGGAGGACAAACTGAACTACTACAGAGAGATCCTACGTAGTCAGTTGGCCGATGCCTATCAGTGACATGGTCCATCCACTCGCAGGTCTGACTCGGGGGGCCCTCTGCGCTCACCTTCCACTCCAATCTTCATTTTAAATTTCAAAAATTCTTCTGTTTTTTTCTTCGGGATTGTGAAGCTCTGGTGTGTACTGATGCTTCAGACAACTTTAGGCTGTGTCATTCAGGCAATAAATGGTTTACTGATGCCGCTGCTGGCCCTGGGTCTGGGAATAAAAATGTTGCTATGGTAGGTAGCATCAGCTATCCAAAATCTTCGGTTTAAATTTCTAAATTCATCTTTTAATCATAGGGATTGTGAAGGCCTAGTGCCAACTCATGCTGCTGGCAACTCCTGGCTGTGCCATTCAGCCACTATATGGTCTCCTCATGCTGCCAACACCTCCACGCTGTGTCATTCAGCCACTAGATGGTGTCCTCATGCTGCCAACACCTCCACACTGTGTCATTCAGCCACTATATGGTCTCCTCATGCAGCCAACACCTCCACGCTGTGTCATTCAGCCACTATATGGTCTCCTCATGCTGCCAACACCTCCACGCTGTGTCATTCAGTCACTATATGGTGTCCTCATGCTGCCAACACCTCCACGCTGTGTCATTCAGTCACTGTATGGTCTCCTCATGCTGCCAACACCTCCATGCTGTGTCATTCAGCCACTATATGATGTCCTCATGCTTCAGCCTCATCCAAGATGTGTCATTCAGCCACTATATGGCGTCCTCATGTTTCAGCCTCATCCACGCTGTATCATTCAGCCACTATATGGTCTCCTCATGCTGCCAACACCTCCATGCTGTGTCATTCAGCCACTATATGGTGTCCTCATGCTTCAGCCTCATCCAAGCTGTGTCATTCAGCCACTATATTGTGTCCTCATGCTGCCAACACCTCCACAGTGTGACATTCAGCCACTATATGGTCTCCTCATGCTGCCAACACCTCCACGCTGTGTCATTCAACTACTATATGGCCTCCTCATGCTGCCAACACCTCCATGCTGTGTCATTCAGCCACTATATGGTGTCCTCATGGTTCAGCCTCATCCAAGCTGTGTCATTCAGCCACTATATGGTGTCCTCATGCTGCCAACACCTCCACAGTGTGACATTCATCCACTATATGGTCTCCTCATACTGCCAACACCTCCACGCTGTGTCATTCAACCACTATATGGTCTCCTCATGCTGCCAACACCGCCACGCTGTGTCATTCAGCCACTATATGGTGTCCTCATGCTGCCAACACCTCCTTGCTGTGTCATTCAGCCACTATATGGTCTCCTCATGCTGCCAACACCTCCATGCTGTGTCATTCAGCCACTATATGATGTCCTCATGCTTCAGCCTCATCCAAGATGTGTCATTCAGCCACTATATGGCGTCCTCATGTTTCAGCCTCATCCACGCAGTATCATTCAGCCACAATATGGTCTCCTCATGCTGCCAACACCTCCATGCTGTGTCATTCAGCCACTATATGGTGTCCTCATGCTTCAGCCTCATCCAAGCTGTGTCATTCAGCCACTATATTGTGTCCTCATGCTGCCAACACCTCCACAGTGTGACATTCAGCCACTATATGGTCTCCTCATGATGCCAACACCTCCACGCTGTGTCATTCAACTACTATATGGTCTCCTCATGCTGCCAACACCTCCATGCTGTGTCATTCAGCCACTATATGGTGTCCTCATGCTTCAGCCTCATCCAAGCTGTGTCATTCAGCCACTATATGGTGTCCTCATGCTGCCAACACCTCCACAGTGTGACATTCATCAACTATATGGTCTCCTCATGCTGCCAACACCTCCACGCTGTGTCATCCAACCACTATATGGTCTCCTCATGCTGCCAACACCGCCACGCTGTGTCATTCAGCCACTATATGGTGTCCTCATGCTGCCAACACCTCCATGCTGTGTCATTCAGCCACTTTATGGTCTCCTCATGCTGCCAACACCTCCACGCTGTGTCATTCAACCACTATATGGTCTCCTCACACTGATGCCACCTCCAGGCTCTGTCATTGTGCCACTATGCGGCAGTGATTCGAAAAGCGATGCCGGTAATCTGCATGTTATTCTGAATAACAGTATTATTTCACTACCCCAGCACACTCCATATGCGTGTTAGAACACAGCAAAGGGCTCTATACCCCCTATTGAGGCTGTTTGTAAGCTAGAAATAGCCTTTTTTGAATATAGATTCACCGCAAAAAAATTTGAATCGAAACATACTTTTTCGGAAAATTCGGCGAATCGGCCGAATCGAATTTTTTAAAAGTTCGCTCATCTCTAACCACACACTGTACCCTCTGAGTATAACCATTTTTACACACTGTGCCCTCGGAATATTACCCTGCTACACAATATACCCTCTAAATATAATACTGCCACACACCGTACCCTGTGAATATAACCATTCCACACATTGTGGCCTCTAAATATAACCCTGCAACAATCTATGACATCTGAATATAATACTGCCACACAACACAGTTTAATACTGAAACATAGTATAGCCTCTAAAACCATGCCACTTCTTTACAATATACACCATAACTCTGAAATTTAAAAGACACTGTGCCCCTTGAATTCATTATAATATATTGTACCCCATAAATCAATATAACACACTGTGCCCCCTTAATCCATTATAATAAATTGTACCCCGCAAATGAATAGAACATATTGTGCCCCACAAGCCCAGAATAAATGATATAGTGTCCACCATGACTTAATTATATACTGTGCCTCATAAATATTTTAATTATAGACAATGCCCCATAAATTAACTAATACCGTGGGGATCAAAAGTTTGGGCACCCCAGGTAAAAATTTGTATTAATGCGTATAAAGAAGCCAAGGAAATATGGAAAAATCTCCAAAATGCATCACATTACAGATTAGATATTCTTATAATATGTCAACAAAAGTTAGATTTTATTTCCATCATTTACACTTTCAAAATAACAGAAAACATTATCCATTTGTAGAAGCCATCCTCTCTTTAACTTCAGCTTTTTCACAGATGGCATCAACTTAGCATCCAAAATTTGCTGAAATTTTATTGAATCCATTTTTCCTTTTACTTGTGAGATGTTCCCTGTGCCACTGGCTGCAATACAACCCCAAAGCATGATTGATCCACCCCCATGCTTAACAGTTGGACAGAGGTTCTTTTCATTATATTCTGTTCCCCTTCTTCTCCAAACGTACCTTTGCTCATTCTGGCCAAAAAGTTCAATTTTAACCTCATCGGTCCACAGAACTTGTTTCCAAAATGCATCAGGCTTGTCTATATGTTCATTTGCAAAGAGCAAATGCTGATTTTTGTGGTGAGGATGTAGAAAAGGTTTTCTTCTGATGACTCTTTCAGGAAGACCATATTTGTACAAGTATCTCTTTATAGTGGAATAGTGTACCACAACTCCAGTGTCTGCCAGATCTTTCTGGAGGGATTGTGCAGTCAAACATGGGTTTTGAATTGTTTTTCTCACAATCCTGCGAGCTGTTCTGTCTGATATTTTTCTTGGTCTTCCAGATCTTGCTTTAACTTCCACTGTTCCTGATGACTGCCATTTCTCAATTACATTCCGAACAGAGGATATTGACATCTGAAAACGTTTTGCTATCTTCTTATAGCCTTCACCAGCTTTGTGAGCGTCAACTATTTTCAGTTTCAGATTTCTAGACAACTGCTTAGAAGAACCCATGGTGCTGATTGTTGAGGTAAGGTCAGATGAGTCCGGGCATTTAAAACCTTTGAGATTGACATCACCTGGTCTTCCTAGATGATGATTAAGAACAATCCATGACACTGGCAGGTCTCAGCTTTGCAAAGGGGGCAGTGCATGCTCTAAATTCTGCAGGGTGCCCAAACTTTTGCAGATGCCATTTTTTTTTTCCTGTTATTTTGAAAGTGTAAATGATGGAAATAAAATCTAACTTTTGTTGACATATTATAAGAATGCCTAATTTGGATATTTTTCCATCTTTCCTTGGCTTCTTTATGCACACATTTTTACCTGGGGTGCCAAAACTTTTGATCCCCACTGTAAATGTTATAATAGTAATATATTTTTGTGCACAACATTTTGCACTTCAACAGCAGGTAAATGAAACCTGGATATCTCAAGTGTGGTGCTGCTAGCATGTAACGGTTGTATTTCAAGCAATTGGTTACATAAAATGTCAAAAATGTAAATGGTTTTACTGTACAGAAGTACAACATTCCTGTACAGAAGAGAAACAAATACTAGAAATAACAATTTTCCTTATAGGTGTTATAGTGTTTTCCTAAAGGTGCTCTCCCAGCTCCTCTGGGAGTAACAAGACACGCCACCGTTCACTAGTGCCTAATTAATTAGATATCAAGACTGACTTCACATATGTTCATAAAATTCAGTGTACACACAATTCAGTACTGTACATACCAATCCAATTAGTGTACATCCATAAAGTATAGTACACATAACTCACAAAAATTTCATATACCTACCTCACAAGCACAAGAAAAGGAAAAAGAGTCTTAGGGACTGTAACCTGTTCTATACCATACCACTGTTATGCACAAATGTCATGTACTAATATGTTCTTTCTTATCTCTACGTGTTTAGGATGCTTTTGTGGCCAGAAGGTATTCCTGTAGCTAACTAAAAATATACGTATACAAAAAGGTAACAGTAAGTGAAATTGTTATATAGATCCAGAGTTCTAGGGGTAAGTGTGTAGTACCGATAGACCCTAGTAGCTAAGGCATTGGGCAGAAATCCTCAGGCAACCCAATCCACAGCCAGTGTATAACAAGGGAAATAATAGTTGGTATTATATCAAATATATGTCAATAAAAAGGTAAGAAGCATGTAGAAGCATTACAGTCATTATACATACTTCATGTCAAGTGTCCATAAAAAAAAAAGTTAAAATATTTCCTAGTCATAGTCAAATATCTACATGTCAGTCAAATGTCATATGTCAATAAAGTTTCAGCTATAGACGGATGTTATAGCTAGGATCAAGCTAGTCATATTGTGTGCCTAGTTGTGAGAGATGCATCATAGTAAAAGAAAACAAGTATACCTATACAGAAAAAGGTATTGAAACGTAAAATAGTATTATTGTTATACTGACTAATAACATCATCCGTAACTCACAAAAAAGAAAGGAAAAGAAATAAAGATTTATTCCATCCTGCTCGTAAATAAGTTTCAGAGCATGTATGGACATTATTTAAAGGGGTACTCCGGGGGAAACCTTTTTTTTTTTTTTTTTTTTAATTAACTGATGCCATGAAGTTAATGTCACGATGCCGGCTGGCAGGTAGTGGATCCTCTGTGCCAGAGAGGGATTGGCGTGGACCGTGCTAGTGGACCGGTTCTAAGTCACTACTGGTTTTCACCAGAGCCCGCCGCAAAGCGGGATGGTCTTGCTGCGGCGGTAGTGACCAGGTCGTATCCACTAGCAACGGCTCAACCTCTCTGACTGCTGAAGATAGGCGCGGTACAAGGGAGTAGACAGAAGCAAGGTCGGACGTAGCAGAAGGTCGGGGCAGGCAGCAAGGATCGTAGTCAGGGGCAACGGCAGGAGGTCTGGAACACGGGCTAGGAACAAACAAGGGAACGCTTTCACAAGGCACAAGTGCAACAAGATCCGGCAAGGGAGTGCAAGGGAAGTGAGGTATAAGTAGGGAGTGCACAGGTGGAAACTAATCAAGGTAATTGGGAAGATTGGACCAGGCACCATCATTGGTGCACTGGCCCTTAAATCGCAGAGACCCGGCGCGCGCGCGCCCTAGGGAGCGGGGCCGCGCGCGCCGGGACAGGACCGAGGGAGAGCGAGTCAGGTACGGGAGCCGGGGTGCGCATCGCGAGCGGGCGCTACCCGCATCGCGAATCGCATCCCGGCTGGAGGCGGGACCGCAGCGCACCCGGTCAGTGGATCTGACCGGGGCGCTGCAACAACGAAGATGAGGCGAGCGCTCCGGGGAGGAACGGGGACCCGGAGCGCTCGGCGTAACAGTTAAACAGATTTGTAAATTACTTCTAGTAAAAAATCTTAATCCTTCGAGTACTTATTAGCTGCTCAATACTACAGAGGCAATTCTTTTCTTTTTGGAACACAGTGCTCTCTGCTGACATCATGACCACAGTGCTCTCTGCTGACATTTCTGTCCATTTTAGGAACTGTCCAGAGCAGCATATGTTTTCTATGGGGATTTTCTCCTACTCTGGACAGTTCTTAAAATGGACAGAGATGTCAGCAGAGAGCACTGTGCTCGCGATGTCAGCAGAGAGCTCTGTGTTCCAAAAAGAAAATAATTTCTTCTGTAGTATTCAGCAGCTAATAAGTACTGGAAGGATTAAGATTTTTTAATAGAAGTAATTTACAAATCTGTTTAAAGGGGTATTCGAGGAAAAAACTTTTTTATATATATCAACTGGCTCCAGAAAGTTAAACAGATTTGTCAATTACTTCTATTAAAAAATCTTAATCCTTTCAGTACTTATGAGCTTCTGAAGTTAAGGTTGTTCTTTTCTGTCTAAGTGCTCTCTGATGACTGGTGTCTCGGGAACCGCCCAGTTTAGAAGCAAATCCCCATAGTAAACCTCTTCTAAACTGGGCGGTTCCCGAGACACGTGTCATCAGAGAGCACTTAGACAGAAAAGAACAACCTTAACTTCAGAAGCTCATAAGTACTGAAAGGATTAAGATTTTTTAATAGAAGTAATTTACAAATCTGTTTAACTTTCTGGAGCCAGTTGATATATATAAAAAAGTTTTTTCCTGGATAACCCCTTTAACTTTCTGGCACCTGTTGATTTAAAAAATAAACCCTTAACTTTCTGGCACCTGTTGATTTAAAAAATAAAAGTTTAGTCCCCTTTAAATGCACAGACTCTATATATTTTTTCATCATTTTTGTTATCTACAGCCTGAACTGGGAAATTTGGATTAATGCTTCAGGACTGCATCCGGCCCTATGGCCATTCTGTTCCTCTCCCTAAGGGGACATACGTCGGGGATGACTTTTGTTAAATAAGGGGGTTTGTGGTGTCCTGGTACAGGGGGTTTGTGGTGTCCTGTACCATCTCTAGGTCCCCTCCGGAAGAGTCCCTGCAGTCCAAAGGGCTCTTCTGCAGGGTTCACCCCTTGCTCACCTTCTGTAAATGCATTGTAAATGTGTTGTATACATATTGTTCATTATACATAAAGTTGTACAAATGTTTAGAGGTTAGTCATGTGAACCACTGTCATGTGACACTACCCAGAGTGCCATGGGCACAGGAACCACAGGCTTTACAACCAATGGGCTTTAGTCCAGCCTCCTTATTATATAAGGGGCTGTAGTCTCTAAATTCATCTCAGCTAGGCCAAAGCCTAAAGAACCTGCAGCCACTTCAAAACGTGAGTTATCAAGCTCTATCTACAATTCCAGTGACTACTACTCAACTCAAGAATAATATTAGTAGAACAGTGGCCTGCATAAATCATCTTAATACTACAAGTCTCAGCAAGCCTGTGAGGTATCCTGCATCCCGGTTGCCTATAGAGAAACTGCATAACTGTAAAGACTGTTTAACCCCTTAAGGACTCAGGGTTTTTCCGTTTTTGCACTTTTGTTTTTTCTTCCTTACCTTTTAAAAATCATAACCCTTTCAATTTTCCACCTAAAAATCCATATTATGGCTTATTTTTTTGCGTCACCAATTCTACTTTCCAGTGACATCAGTCATTTTACCCAAAAATTCACGACAAAACGGAAAAAAAAAATCATTGTGGACAAAATCGAAAAAAAAACCCCGCCATTTTGTAATTTTGGGGGGCTTCCGTTTCTACGCAGTGCATAGTGCGGTAAAAATGACACCTTATAATTATTCTGTAGGTCCATATGGTTAAAATGATACCCTACTTATATAGGTTTCATTTTGTCGCACTTCTGGAAAAAATCATAACTACATGCAGGAAAATGTATACGTTTAAAAATGTCCTCTTCTGACCCCTATAACTTTTTTATTTTTCCACGTACAGGGCGGTATGGGGGCAAATTTTTTGCGCCGTGATCTGAAGTTTTTATCGGTACAATTTTTGTTTTGATCACTTTTTATTCATTTTTTAATGGTATAAAAAGTGACCAAAATACGCTTTTTTGGACTTTGGAATTTTTTGGCGCGTACACCATTGACTGTGCAGTTTAATTAACAATATATTTTTATAGTTCGGACATTTACGCACGTGGCGATACCACATATGTTTATTTTTATTTTTATTTACACTGTTTAACTTTTTTTATGGGAAAAGGGGGGTGATTCAAACTTTTATTAGGGAAGGGGTTAAATGACCTTTATTAACACTTTTTTTAAACTTTTTTTTTGCAGTGTTATAGGTCCCATAGGGACCTATAACACTGCACACACTGATCTCCTATGCTGATCACTGGCGTGTATTAACACGCCTGTGATCAGTGTTATCGGCGCTTGACTGCTCCTGCCTGGATCTCAGGCACGGAGCAGTCATTCGTCGATCGGACACCGAGGAGGCAGGTAAGGTCCCTCCCGATGTCCTGCAAGCTGTTCGGGACGCCGTGATTTCACTGCGGCGGTCTCGAACAGCCCGACTGACTAGCCGGGATACTTTCACTTTCGCTTTAGAAGCGGCGGTCAGCTTTGACCGCCGCTTCTAAAGGGTTAATACCGCACATTGCCGCGATCGGCGATGTGTGGTATTAGCCACGGGTCCTGGCAGTTGATGAGCGCCGGGACCGACGCGATGTGATGTGGGGTCGCAGCGCGACCCCGCTTCATATCGCGGGAGTCGGTGCAGGACGTAAATATACGTCATGCGTCGTTAAAGGGTTAATAAGAAATCCAAGTAAAAGTTCCAGTTATTTTCACAATTCCCGCTGTGGACATTCCTTTATTGCCTGCCGTTTCTGGGTTGGTTGTCGGCAGGGCCTTAAACCGAAACAACCACATCCTGGCGTCACCACTAATCAGAGGTTAATAACACCTTACCCCACAGGGTTAATACCACCAGACCCTGCTTTACCATTGCAACACCCCGGCACCACACAGTGATGTCACAGTACAGGGATCATCTATGTCATATTACAGTACAGGAATTATCAGCGATGTCACACCATCATATCATATAATACAGACAGAACACATGCATAAAATGGTCACCATATACCTGTGGCTCCACACCATAAGGAAAAAGAGACATTGGCCCTCATTTACTTAGAAAATCGGGTTGTAAGTCTATGTTGCTTTCTTACCCGACTGCTTTTTTCCCCTGGTATTTATTATTATGTCGCATCCTGTTTGTCGCACGTGGGTTTTGTTGGTTTCGGTTTCCAACTCCTCTGAGTTGTCGGGAAAAAATCCACAACAATTCAACAAATTTGGGTTGGAAACCTTTATAACTACTTGGGAAAGCTCAGAAATGTCGGGTTACGCCCCTTTTTCGGGTTTGGGAGAATCCACATCGGGTCCGTTGGGAAAAAATGTCGCATCGTGTCGCAGACTGGCGCACGATGTCTGCGACATGTCACAGACAAAGATGCGCCAAAAAAAAACGACAAAACAAGTCGGGTTTAGAATAGTAAATGAGGGCCATTCTGTATTATGTTGGTGTAATCCATACTATATATACTATATATCATCAGTACAGGGTTAATTCATGAGACAAAACGTTAAAAATGCTAAAAGTCCTGCAGAAGAGGAGGGATATTGCATTGGACTGTATTCAGTGTTACATATCCCTTTCTATAGTCAACACTGTCTGATGTCTGAGTAGCAGCGGACCCCCTTTGTGGTTGGGTCTCATAGAAGCTGCCACACTGGTAGTTGGGTTCATGTTGAAAACACTAATGAAACTACTGTAGCCGGGGGCCATTTTTGCTTGCGGCTGATGTTATAGAGGCCCTGTGACCGCCGCAGGATGTCAGCATATGAAATACTTGATGTGCACACTACCATTAAGAAAAATTCGAACCCTCAGGATGGTTATAAAAATAAAAATTCAAACAAGATGAAGAGTTAACAGTAGCTACATAGAATAATGTGTTCCACAACCTACAATGAATCCGCAAGCAGATGACATTACGTTATATTAGTACTTGGTGATGTAAAGATTCAAACAATTGCATTTTGTGAGGTTTCTATTTTTAACCCCTTCCTTACCTTGCACCATAAATATATGACAAGCAGAAGATCCTTAACACACAGCACTGTATATTTACAGTCATTGTAAGTACATGGACACAGGAGTAATGTTTGTGAGCATGCGACAGCAAGAAAAGCAATAGTAACAACAAGGTACAAAAATCTACTTGAAAAATAAAATGTTGTAAAGTGATGAAAGATCTGAATGCAAATGAATTTACAGGGGTAAAAAAGGAAAAGAATCAGACTTCTCTGAAAATAATTGCATAATATAAATAGGTTTTGGTGCATTCTACAAACTGAACACGAGATGGCAGTATTAATCATGAAATAGTTACCTTACATGAAGACTAGGGTTGAAGCGCTTTTCTGACCTTCGGAGGTGTACCTAGGGCCTCTTGGGCCCCTGGCGAGGTGTTGAATTAACAGTTAGATAGTCCCCTTAATAGGTAGTCCTCCTCATAGGCAGGTATGTTAGGTAGCTGCACTGAAAGGTAACTACATCCTTAGGTTGGTAGGTAGATCAATACCCCCCCCCTTCCACCTCCAGTAGGTAAATAGGTCGGTAGATATGTAGCCAGGTAGATAGGTAAATAGTTATCTAGGTGGCTAACTAAGTAGGAAGGTAGGTAGCCAGATAGATAGGTAAGTAAGTAAGTGAGTTAATAGCCAGGTAGATAGGTAGGTCAATACCCCCCTTCCACCTCCAGTAGGTAAATAGGTCGGTAGATATGTAGCCAGGTAGATAGGTAAATAGGTAGCTAGGTGGTTAACTAAGTAGGAAGGTAGGTAGCCAGGTAGATAGGTAGGTAAGTAAATGAGTTAATAGCCAGGTAGATAGGTAGATCAATACCCCCCTTCCACCTACAGTAGGTAAATAGGTCGGTAGATATGTAGCCAGGTAGATAAGTAAATAGGTAGCTAGGTGGTTAACTAAGTAGGAAGGTAGGTAGCCAGGTAGATAGGTAGGTAAGTAAGTGAGTAGATAGCCAGGTAGATAGGTAGGTAGCCAAGTAACTAGGTAAATATGTAGGTAGCCAGGAAGGAAAGTAGATAGATAAGTAAATAGGTAGCCAGGCAAGTGGGTAAATAGGTAGTCAAGTAGGTAAGCATGTATTTAGGCTAGTAGCTATGTAGTTAAGTAGGTAGTCAGCTGCCTCTCCGCCCCTCCTCTGTGTTAAGCAGGCCCCCTCTCTACCCACCACCCTCTGGCAGTGCTGAACCTGTGCTTGGGTAGACTGCACCTGCCACCAAGGTGTGCACCCCCGGTTCGCTAGGTGTAGATATGCCACTGCATAGCTTACCAGCCATTTATACAATAAAAGTCTCTTTGTTAAGATGTTGAATTACTGAAGATTTTGCTCAATCCCAAAAGTGGGTGTCAGGTCCTCGTTCTGAGTAGAAAAAAGCTCACACTGTCTATTTAGAGGCAGAAACTGTGAAGTATTTAACATATATATCATCTAGTGACAATGGCCTCTGTCCAGGCAGTGGTATTTTATCAGGCAGCAAATTTAAATGATATTTTGGAAGCAGGAAACATGTGTAAAGATCTTAGCAACAAGTTCCAAATTGTGATAGGTAGATGACTGGGTAAGAGCCAAAAGGGCAGATCTTGTTCCTGGTATGTAGTTGTTAGAACCGACCGAAAGTGTTCCATGGAAAGGCAACTAGTGAATATGGGTCATGGTGAACAATGAAGGAGAGTGAAGGCTAGCCCGTCTGGTTCTATCCCATAGAAGAGATACTTTAGAGCAAACTGCTGAAAACGTTCCTACTGACTATGATAGAAAAGAGTTGCTTTGCCCTTCTACTGCTGTGGTATTTGACCAAGTGTGTTTGCTATTGACTCGGACCTTTCACAATCAGATAAATACGGCCCTGACACAGAAATCCAAGTGATTGAGCATAAACGGTGCTGGCTGCTTCAACATCCAAACACTGAGACCCAGGACCGCACGGGGGGGAATGGCCTGTGCATTTCCGACAAAAAGTTTATGCTTTTTAGCTAGTTGTTTACCCCTGTGTCTCTTTGGCTGGGTTCACATGTGTGGCATCCCAAACAGTTCCCCTCATGCATGCACCAGAGCTAAAATTATGGTCAAACTGATCACAATCATTTGAATGGGACAGTTCACAATCATTCAGTGTCTCTTTTTTGATGCCAGATGGTTGGACGTGCTGGAGGGCATTGGGCAGGGGAACGCAGCTTGCCAGAAACAATGGATGACGGATGCCATACAACTGATGACAAGTTGTCATCAGTTGTGGACTCAGTTGTAGATTAATTAATTAAGTAAGCTAAAAGTAAGCTGCTGAAGAAAGGTCCTAAGGAGGACCTGAAACGCGTCCAGCCTTAACTACCACTACAAGTGCCACAATACCCAATTTTACCTCTTATAGACAAAGTACCAACGATCATCACTACTCCTGTTTCCTTCATTTGGACAGGCACGTAGCACCTATCATGAGGACACAGCTTGGTCGTTACCTACAGAACAGCTGCAGTCCACACAAAAGGAGCCCACTTCCATTGCTGCCAAATCTGAGATGGCCGAGTCTCCAGGAGTGGGTCCTCTGTCCTAGAGCCGGGATCGCCCCGAGACCAGCACACATCTAATCAAGGTACAAACTCTATGTTAACCCTTTAACGATGCAGGACATTTATTTACGTCCTGCGCCGGCTCCCGCGATATATAGCGGGGTCGCGCTGCGACCCCGCATCACATCGCGTCGGTCCCGGCGCTCATCAACAGCCGAGACCCGTGGCTAATACCACACATCGCCGATCGCGGCGATGTGCGGTATTAACCCTTTAGAAGCAGCGGTCAAAGTTGATTGCCGCTTCTAAAGCGAAAGTGAAAGAAGGCTAGTCAGTCGGGCTGTTCGGGACCGCCGCGGTGAAATCGCGGCGTCCCGAACAGCTTGCAGGACACCGGGAGGGCCCTTACCTGCCTCCTCGGTGTCCGATCGACGAATGACTGCTCCATGCCTGAGATCCAGGCAGGAGCAGTCAAGCGCCGATAACACTGATCACAGGCGTGTTAATACATGCCAGTGATCAGGATGAGAGATCAGTGTGTGCAGTGTTATAGGTCCCTATGGGATGATAATGATCAGTGTGTGCAGTGTTATAGGTCCCTATGGGACCTATAACACTGCAAAAAAAAAAGTAAAAATAAAGTGTTAATAAAGGTCATTTAACTCATTCCCTAATAAAAGTTTGAATCACCCCCTTTTTCCCATAAAAAAAATGAAACAGTGTAAATAAAAATAAACATATGTGGTATCGCCGCGTGCGTAAATGTCCGAACTATAAAAATATATAATTAATTAAACCGCACGGTCAATGGCGTACGCGCAAAAAAATTCCAAAGTCCAAAAAAGCGTATTTTGGTCACTTTTTATACCATTAAAAAATGAATAAAAAGTGATCAAAAAGTCCGATCAAAACAAAAATCATAAATAAATAAATAAATTTTCCTGCATGTAGTTATGATTTTTTTCCAGAAGTGCGACAAAATCAAACCTATATAAGTAGGGTATCATTTTAACCGTATGGACCTACAGAATAATGATAAGGTGTCATTTTTACCGAAATATGCACTGCGTAGAAACGGAAGCCCTCAAAAGTTATGAAATGGCGTTTTTTCTTCGATTTTGTCGCACAATTATTTTTTTTTCCGTTTCGCCGTGCATTTTTGGGTAAAATGACTAATGTCACTGCAAAGTAGAATTGGCGACGCAAAAAATAAGCCATA
Organism: Hyla sarda; assembly: GCF_029499605.1. Taxonomy (NCBI): domain Eukaryota; kingdom Metazoa; phylum Chordata; class Amphibia; order Anura; family Hylidae; genus Hyla; species Hyla sarda. The sequence continues at coordinate 41,448,312 of NC_079189.1, read as the reverse complement.
ATATGGATTTTCAGGTGTAAAATTGAAAGGGTTATGATTTTTAAAAGGTAAGGAGGAAAAAACGAAAGTGCAAAAACTGAAAAACCCTGAGACCTTAAGGGGTTAACAGATTGATAAGAGCCTCTCCAATCCCCTTCCATGTCATAAAAATATATAGTTAATTAAACCGCACGGTCAATGGCGTACGCGCATAAATATTGAAAAGTCCAAAATAGCGCATTTTTGGTATCTTTTTATACCATAAAAAATGAATAAAAAGTTATCAAAAAGTCCGATCAAGACAAAAATCATACCGATAAAAACTTCAGATCACGGTGCAAAAAATGAGTCCTCATACCGCCCCATACACAGGAAAATAAAGAAGTTATAGGGGTCAGAAGATGACAATTTTAAACATATATATTTTCCTGCATGTAGTTATGATTTTTTCCAGAAGTACGAAAAAATCAAACCTATATAAGTAGGGTATCATTTTAACCGTATGGACCTCCAGAATAAAGAGAAGGTGTCATTTTAGCGAAAAATGTACTGTGTAGAAACGGAAGCCCCCAAAATTTACAAAATGGTGTTTTCTCTTCAATTTTGTCGCACAAAGATTTTTTTTTCCATTTCGCCGTAGATTTTTGGGTAAAATGACTGATGTCATTACAAAAGTAGAATTGGTGGTGATTTTTAAAAGGTAAGGAGGAAAAAAACAAAAGTGCAAATCTGGAAAAACACTTGGTCCTTAAGAGGTTAAAAAATGAGTAAATCTGGGCCAGTGACTTATATAGACTGGTGCTATTACCAGTGATCCCCACTAGATGGCAGCGTATAACTATGAATCTCATAGTGACCGCTCATAGGAATGAACATGATTCGCTTGCTGGATCACTACAGACTGTTGTAGCATTTGCTGCTTGTTCATTTTATATTTTGGTTTATATTAAACGTAATAAAACTTTACATGCATTCCTACAACATGTGTACTGACTTAATTACAATGGTCCCTCAAGTTACAATATTAATTGGTTCCAGGACGACCATTGTATGTTGAAACCATCGTATGTTGAGACCAGAACTCTATGGAAACCTGGTAATTGGTTCTGAAACCACCAAAATGTCATCAAAAATAGGAAAAAGTGAGGATTAAAGAAAAATAAGTAGAAAACTACTATATATAAAACAAGTCCTTCAATATAAAAGTAAGAAAGATCTGCTGGAAGCTGTAAATCGCTGTCTATGTCAGTGTTTCCCAGCCAAGGTGCCTCCAGCTGTTGCAAAACTACAACTCCCAGCATGCCCGGACAGCCGTTGGCTGTCCGGGCATGCTGGGAGTTGTAGTTTTGCAACAGCTGGAGGCACCCTGGCTGGGAAACTATGGTTTATGTAGAGGACAGGAGCTTCTTCAGGGTCCTATACAGTACACACACTGTCCCAAATGGAGCCGCCCTTACCTGGTGTCCAAAGGAGCAGCTAACCCTGGCACAGGTAAGGAGTAGTACAGAACTTGTAGTTCCTCCCTGTACTGTAGGGGGCGCTACCAGACAGCCAGTCAGTGCATGCACTTCAGTAATACAGGTGTTTTACCAGTAAAATGCCCATTCTGATTGGTCAGTTTCTCCAGTTGTGACACATTTCACAGATCAGGACTGTCTGTACATTGTATGTTGAGTCTGGTTTCAAGTTACAATGGTCCAGAAAAGACCAATGTATGTTGAAACTATTGTATGTTGAGGCCATTGTAAGTTGAGGGATCACTGTATATTACTATTTCTAGAACAGACTACAGGCAGCATACCTGTCTATGGATAGCCATACTTCTATATCTATTTTACTTCTATATCTATTTTATCATCATATTCCATAGCGTTATTTACAGCAGTACCTGACACTCCAATCCACACCAGTCCGGAGAACTCTCTGCAAGCTTCATGGCCTGGGCCTCAATATGATCTGATACCTGTACTAATAAACTGCAGCAAATGACTATGTCAGGGTAATAAAACAACAGTAATCCCAGGGGGTTACATAGGCCAGTTTTTCCCAAACAGTGTATCTCCAGCTATTGCAAAACTACAACTCCCAGCATGCCCAGACAGCCATGCTGGAAGATATAGTTTTGCAACAGCTGGAGGAACTCTGTTTGAAAAACACTGGAATATGTAACCCCCTGGGATAACTGTTGTCTTATTACTCTGCAATTACATGAAGTGTCCAGTACATGGTGGACTTCACTAGCAAATGAACGGAGCAGTGACTTAAAGCAGTACTCCGATGAAAAACTTTTTTTTAATTTTAAATCAACTGGTGCCAGAAAATTAAACAGATTTGTAAATTATTTCTATTAAAAAATCTTAATCCTTCCTGTACTTATTAGCTGCTGAATACTACAGCGGAAATTATTTTCTTTTTGAAACACAGAGCTGTCTGCTGACATCATGAGCACAGTGCTCTCTACTGACATCTCTGTCCATTTTATGAACTGTCCAGAGCGGCATATGTTTGCTATGGGGATTTCCTTTTACCCTGGACAGTTCCTAAAATGGACAGAGATGTCATCAGAGAGCACTGTGCTCATGATGTCAGCAGAGAGCTCTGTGTTTCAAATGGAAAATAATTTCCTCTGTAGTATTCAGAAGCTAATAAGTACAGGAAGGATTAAGATTTTTTAATAGAAGTAATTTACAAATCTGTTTAACTTTCTGGCACCAGTTGATTTATAAAAAAAAAAATATTTCACCGGAGTACCCCTTTAAGCTGGGGAAGGAGATGTCTGGACATGTGCTTGTGGCCATCTTGGAATTGCAGTTCAGCAGAGAACAGAGAGAGGACACAAAATAAGCAGCCTGTCAGGATCTGATCCCCAAGAGTGCTGCAGCAGCTGAGAGGGATCTGCTATCAAATTGAACAGGAACCAGAGCTGGTTGCAAAAAAGACCTCTGTAAGCAAGGGGAGAGAAACTTAAAAGGACAAGGCAAATTTACAGAAAAACATATCCCCTATGCACTCTGACTCCCCGCGATCGTTTGTACGGAGCACCAGGTCTTTAGCATAGGAGTGCATCACGCCCACACCCTCCATCTATCCCTATGGGAAAGCCATTCAGCAATCTTCGTCTCTCCCCTAGAGATATATGGAGGGGCCAGGCGGCCCCTGCTTCGGGCGGGGGTCGTGACGTGCCACTCTGTGTGAGAGCCGGGGCTCTGTACAGACGATCACAGGGGGCCACACTCCTCGGACCCCCCGCAATCTAAAACTTATCCCCTATCTGCAGGATATGTTTTTTTTTCTGAGCGCCGGGTCTTGTCCCGGTGATCGCGGGGGGCCCCAGCAGCCGGGCCCCCCATGATCAGCTATTTATCCCCAATCCTGTGGATAGAGGATAAGTTATTTTTTGCGGAGATCTCCTTTAAAACTGAACTAATCTGATTTATAGCCTGTGTATGGGTAAGTCTGAAACCCTTCTTTCTCTGTTCCACAACAGGGCACCATGAACTCATATATCTTGATCTCTGTTTTATTGACAGTCTGAGAGTCTCAGCCTACTCCAAGTAAGGGTGGGTTCACACTACGTTTTGTCCCATACGGGAGCGCATACGGCAGGAGGGAGCTAAAACCTCGCGCTCCCGTATGTAACCGTATGCGCTCCCGTATGCCATTCACTTCAATGAGCCGACCGGAGTGAAACGTTCGGTCCGGTCGGCTCATTTTTGCGCCGTATGCGCTTTTACAACCGGACCTAAAACCGTGGTTGACCACGGTTTTAGGTCCGGTTGTAAAAGCGCATACGGCGCAAAAATGAGCCGACCAGACCGAACGTTTCACTCCGGTCGGCTCATTGAAGTGAATGGCATACGGGAGCGCATACGGTTACATACGGGAGCGCGAGCTTTTAGCTCCCTCCTGCCGTATGCGCTCCCGTATGGGACAAAACGTAGTGTGAACCCAGCCTAACACTTTGGAGAAGGACTTTGTATGGGCCCCATTTATTCAATATGCACAAACTGAAGGTACTCAATGGCTGCTAGTGCAAAGATTAGAGTGGGACGTAGGTGTTATTGTGGGTGGGTGAGACTTACAGCATATACACATTGCATTTGTCAGATTTTTGTACTATACATTACTGTTTTGTCTATTTTGTCTTTGCAATACAAAGCTAGTTTCTATTTTGATTTGTTTCAGTCTTATTATTCTCCCAAAGATGTTCCCAATGGGGCCGCACATCTACAGCCTGAATGATCCATGGGGTGGAGGCATTGACGTGGGTATGTACCTCAATTCCCATGTAGCGGAGGCTCGGGATCAGCTTGCCAAACACAGTTAGGTAACAAGAGTAAGGGACCACAGAAATGTATATAGATGGACACCCCCAAAACCCCCTTACACCTAAAAAGTCAAGTTGCCTACATTGGAATTAATTGAAGCAAACTGTGATAAGCATTAATTTAAGCAGAAGTCTAAGCTTTGGATGTGTACAATTATTTTTTACTTCACTCACAGCAAAGTGAGTTATGAAGTATAGAAAAGCTGTATAACAATATAGTAAAATGTATTGTTATAATAGGCATCAAGGGGAGAGAGTCAGTTAAAGGGGTACTCCGGTGGAAAACATTTTTTATCAGATCAACTGGTGCGAAAAAGTTAAACAGATTTGTAAATTAATCATTTAAAAAAATCTTAATCCTTTCAGTACTTATCAGCTGCTGTAGGTGTCAGCAGAGAGCACTGTGGTCACACTGAAAAGAACAACTCAATTTCCTCTGGAGCATACAGCAGCTGATAAGTACTGGAAGGATTAAGATTGAAAAATAGTAGTAATTTACAAATATGTTTAACTTACTGAAACCAGTTGATTTGAAAAAAAAATTTCCACCGGAGTACCCCTTTAAACCCTCCCGAAAATATATACATACCCACTAAAGCACTACTGGTCCACCAGAGAATGGATGTAGAACCACTGAAATACAAGGCTTACAGAGACACATACCCCAGTGTATAAGCTTCACAAAGAACTTGCTGGAATCAGACCCTTCTATGATGTTCCAGATCTGCCTATTGACATTGCTGTGTATTAGAAGTATAGAGAAAGCTGGAGGAGATACCTATTCATATCACTACTAGGATCATTTACGGCTATGCTGTCCGTGTCTCCCATAGTCTGAGATAGTAAAGGTGACACTGCTCTATGAAGTTACTTTATCTTTATGGCATTCTAAAGTTTTAATACTTTGCTGATTCAGATGGGGACATACTAACATGGTCTAAATGGGCATTTTTCATTATAAACATCTGATCACTAGAGGGTCTGTCTGCAGGGACCCCCATTAATAACACGAGGAACCATTTAACTCTAGGATTCCAGTGTGCTTGCAGTTTTACCATGTAAGAAGGGGATTATGTTGGGGTCAGAGGGGGGTAGCAGGGTTGGGGGAACCAAAATGTACCTTTGCCTGTGTAGACAAAAGTCCTTGCACCAGCCCTGGATACAGAGCTACCAATGGAGGGGGGTGGACAAATGGATCATGGATCTCTTGGGAATGGATTGCCTGCTACAGTGTTAAAGGGGTACTCCGTTACAAACTGTTCCGAACGCTGGAGCCGACACCAGGAGCTTGTGACGTCATAGACCTGCTCCCTCATGACATCCCGCCCCGCCCCTCAATGCAAGTCTATGGGAGGGGGCGTGACGGCTGTCACGCCCCATCCCATAGACTTGCTTTGGGGGCGGGGCATGAAATAATGAGGGGCGGGGTTATGGCGTCACAAGCTTCCGGCGCCGGCTCCAGCGGTCGGAACAGTTTGTTCCAAGCGCTGAGCAGCAGAGTACCCCTTTAAGTCAACTTCTAAACCTGTTTCCTATGGTGGGCATGTCTTTGATAGTTATTCGGAAGACTTCTTCCACATGGGTGAGGTTCCCCAATTGCCAAGAAGGAGACTTTGTGAAAACCTGAGAACCTACAGAGAAGACAACGTGTTAATAGTGGGCACCAAATCAGAATTGTCTTACAAAAACATGATCCCACTATTTGCCAACATTGGTGCCCAAAGTTCTCTTGCTTTAATTGTAGAGAGTCGTTTCTAATAATTTTGGCTGTATCAGTATACAAATACAATTGTGCACCAGAAACCTTTGTCTGCTGAAAACAAGACATAGAAAAGACAACCAAACCTGCAAGTCGTCATTCAACACATAATTCTGATCTACTGTTGAGGTTTAACTCCAGATGTAGCCATAGCTGACCGTCATGGAGAAAGTCCGGCTCATCGACATAACCTTCAAGGCAAAAACCAGCCAACGTGTCAACAAATGGCACTCTAATTTGTCAACGGAAAGAAGAAAGACCATCTCGATTACATCCATCTCAACCCCACAAAGTAATTCCAAAAATGAACCATAAAACAACTGAAATTAGCCAATAAGAAATCCCCAATGTATGACCAAGCCAGGCCAAGTAGTAGTTCACATCTGGCCACTGACTCCAGAAATAAAATAGACTTAAAATTTGTAGGAGATAGAACATGTACAACGTAAGTGGAAGGGTTAACAATTTGCATAATGCTGTATTAGATGACTGATGCCTTGGTCACATGCTGCATTCCCCAGCTTGTTTCTATGCAGACACTTCTAGAAGGCTGTGGGAAGAGTCCCTAGTCCAAATCCCTTCTCCGTAGAAAGTTTTTCTTCTGTTGCCCTGCACATAGGGTATCATGCCGCAAACCTGAGAGTAAAAGTACATGTATTTGCACCACAGTAAACCAGCCTTATGAGCCCTCCATAGCAGAGTTTGAAATCCAATCAGTGAACCCCACTGAGACCACTAATTGGAGTGTGCAATACCACGACCCCCAACCCGGAATACCCTTTTAAAGTAACCTTAAAGTTTTACTGGCACCTTTTACTGACTCTTGTTTTTATGGATTTTTTTTTCTCATTATATCTCTCTATTAGGAAAATTACAGGCCTCTCTCATCTTTTTAAGTGGGATAACCTTTCACAATTGGTGGCTGACTAAATACTTATTTGCCCCCATTGTATGTATATATATATATATATATATATATATATATAGCAACAGGAGAATACAGCAGCACACTGCTAGCACAAAGATATAGATGAAACATGAGTATATAGATAAAACATGAGTATATAGATAGAACATGAAAAGCTATACAGCTGTAATGCAATAAATGAAGATATGAAACTATGAAAATATGAGGTACTTAGCTTGCAAATTTGCCGCCAAATAGCGTGGACCGTCCCACCACGGTAAGGTGACCTCATTCTGGGATGGACCCTACATTGTGTATATGCCTCTGTGTGAACAGTACAGCAGGCATGCAAGGTCTGAAACATCCAAGGCACCTTATATACACCTAATAGAGGTGGGTGGGGTGCAGGAGCCAATATGGAAGTAGCCACTCCCCCGTATGTGTAATACAACCAAAGGATAAATTGGCCAGCACTATTGATCCAAACTATTGTAAAAACCTGGCTTGCAGGTGCAAGCTGCCGGGCTAAATATACAGCAACAGGAGAATACAGCAGCACACTGCTAGCACAAAGATATAGATGAAACATGAGTATATAGATAAAACATGAGTATATAGATAGAACATGAAAAGCTATACAGCTTTAATGCAATAAATGAAGATATGAAACTATGAAAATATGAGGTACTTAGCTTGCAAATTTGGCGCCAAATAGCGTGGACCGTCCCACCACAGTAAGGTGACCTCATTCTGGGACGGACCCTACATTGTGTATATGCCTCTGTGTGAACAGTACAGCAGGCATGCAAGGTCTGAAACATCCAAGGCACCTTATTTACACCTAATAGAGGTGGGTGGGGTGCAGGAGTGTCACGATTCGGCTGGCTGGAGGTGGATCCTCTGTGCCAGAGAGGGATTGGCGTGGACCGTGCTGGTGGACCGGTTCTAAGTTGCTACTGGTATTCACCAGAGCCCGCCGCAAAGCGGGATGGTCTTGCAGCGGCGGTAGCAACCAGGTCGTAGCAACGGCTCAACCTCTCTGACTGCTGAAGATAGGTGCGGTACAAGGGAGTAGACAAGAGCAAGGTCGGACGTAGCAGAAGGTCAGGGCAGGCAGCAAGGATCGTAGTCAGGGGCAACGGCAGGAGGTCAGGAACACAGGCTAGGAACACACAGGGAAACGCTTTCACTGGCACAATGGCAACAAGATCCGGCGAGGGTGTGCAGGGGAAGTGAGGTATAAATAGGGAGTGCACAGGTGAGAATACTGATTAGGCCTGCTGCGCCAATCAGTGGCGCAGCGGCCCTTTAAATGGCAGAGACCCGGCACGCGCGCGCCCTAAGGAGCGGGGCCGCGCGCGCCGGGACAACACAGACGGGGAACGGGTCAGGTACGGGAGCCGAGATGCGCATCGCGAGCGGGCGCGTCCCGCATCGCGAATCGCATCCCGGCTGGGAGTAATATCGCAGCGCACCCGGTCAGCAGGTCTGACCGGGGCGCTGTGAATGAGAGAACGCTGCGAGCGCTCCGGGGAGGAGCGGGGACCCGGAGCGCTCGGCGTAACAGTACCCCCCCCCCCTTGGGTCTCCCCCTCTTTTTGGAGCCTGAGAACCTGAGGATAAGACTTTTGTCCAGGATGTTGTCCTCAGGTTCCCAGGATCTCTCTTCTGGGCCACAGCCCTCCCAATCCACCAGAAACAATTTTTTCCCTCTGACCGTCTTGGAGGCCAAAATCTCCTTCACGGAGAAGACGTCAGAAGAACCGGAAACAGGAGTGGGAGAAACAAGTTTGGGAGAGAAGCGGTTAATGACGAGTGGTTTAAGGAGAGAGACATGGAAGGCATTGGGTATACGAAGAGAAGGAGGAAGAAGGAGTTTGTAAGAGACAGGGTTAATCTGGCACAAGACTTTGAAAGGACCAAGATAGCGTGGTCCCAGTTTGTAACTGGGGACACGAAAGCGGACATATTTAGCGGAGAGCCATACCTTGTCTCCGGGAGCAAAAATGGGGGGAGTTCTTCTTTTCTTATCGGCAAATCTTTTCATCCGGGATGAAGCCTGTAAAAGAGAATTTTGGGTCTCTTTCCATATGGTGGAAAGATCACGAGTCACTTCATCCACAGCGGGCAAACCAGAGGGCAAGGGGGTAGGGAGGGGGGGAAGAGGGTGACGGCCGTACACCACGAAAAATGGGGACTTAGCAGAAGATTCGGAGATTCTGAAGCTGTATGAGAATTCGGCCCATGGTAGAAGATCTGCCCAGTCATCCTGGCGGGAGGAAACAAAATGCCGTAAATAATCACCCAGGACCTGATTAATTCTTTCTACTTGCCCATTAGATTGGGGATGAGAAGAAGAAGAGAAGTTTAGTTTAATCTTGAGCTGTTTACAGAGGGCTCTCCAGAATTTAGACACGAATTGGACGCCTCTATCCGAGACGATCTGCGTGGGCAAACCGTGAAGACGAAAAATGTGTACAAAAAATTGTTTTGCCAAATGAGGTGCTGAAGGAAGACCAGGAAGAGGAATAAAATGTGCCATCTTGGAAAATCGATCAACGACCACCCAAACAACTGTGTTGCCACGGGATGGGGGTAAGTCTGTGATAAAGTCCATACCAATCAGTGACCAAGGCTGTTCGGGGACAGGCAGAGGATGAAGGAGACCAGCAGGCTTCTGGCGAGGAGTCTTATCCCGGGCACAGACAGTACAGGCCCGCACAAAATCAACAACATCCGTTTCCAGAGTCGGCCACCAATAAAAACGAGAGATGAGTTGCAAGGATTTTTTGATGCCCGCATGGCCTGCGAGGTGGGAGGAGTGTCCCCATTTGAGAATCCCGAGACGCTGGCGTGGAGAAACGAAGGTCTTCCCTGGAGGCGTTTGCCTGATGGAGGCTGGAGAAGTGGAGATCAGACAGTCCGGAGGAATGATGTGTTGCGGAGAGACCTCTACTTCAGAGGCATCAGAAGAACGAGAGAGGGCATCGGCCCTAATGTTCTTGTCAGCAGGGCGAAAATGAATTTCAAAGTTAAAACGGGCAAAGAACAACGACCACCTGGCCTGGCGAGGGTTCAGTCGTTGGGCAGACTGGAGATAGGAGAGATTCTTGTGATCAGTGTATATGATAACTGGAAATTTTGATCCCTCCAGCAGATGCCTCCATTCCTCAAGCGCCAATTTAATGGCCAGTAGTTCTCGATCCCCGATGGAGTAGTTTCTCTCCGCCGGGGAGAAGGTCCTAGAAAAAAAACCACAAGTCACAGCATGCCCGGAAGAATTTTTTTGTAGAAGGACAGCTCCAGCTCCCACTGAGGAGGCATCTACCTCCAATAGGAAGGGTTTAGGTGGGTCAGGTCTGGAGAGCACGGGAGCAGAAGAAAAGGCAGACTTGAGATGTTTAAATGCGTCTTCCGCTTGTGGAGACCAGGACTTGGGATTGGCATTTTTCTTGGTTAAAGCCACGATAGGAGCCACAATAGTGGAAAAGTGTGGAATAAATTGTCTGTAATAATTGGCAAACCCCAAAAAACATTGGATAGCACGGAGTCCGGAGGGGCGTGGCCAATCTAAGACGGCAGAGAGTTTATCTGGGTCCATTTGTAGGCCCTGGCCAGAGACCAAGTATCCTAGGAAAGGAAGAGAATGACATTCAAAGAGACATTTCTCCATTTTGGCATAAAGTTGATTGTCCCGAAGTCTCTGAAGAACCATGCGGACATGCTGGCGGTGTTCTTCTAAATTGGCAGAAAAAATCAGAATATCGTCTAGATAAACCACAACACAGGAATATAAGAGATCACGAAAAATTTCATTAACAAAGTCTTGGAAGACGGCAGGGGCGTTGCACAGGCCAAAGGGCATGACCAGATACTCAAAGTGTCCATCTCTGGTGTTAAATGCAGTCTTCCATTCGTCCCCCTCCCTGATGCGGATGAGATTATAAGCCCCCCTTAAGTCCAGTTTGGTAAAGATGTGGGCGCCTTGTAGGCGATCAAAGAGTTCCGAGATAAGAGGTAAGGGGTAGCGGTTTTTTACCGTGATTTTATTAAGTCCGCGGTAGTCAATGCAAGGGCGTAGGGAGCCATCTTTTTTGGACACAAAAAAAAATCCAGCTCCGGCAGGAGAGGAGGATTTGCGGATAAACCCCTTTTTTAAATTTTCCTGGATGTACTCCGACATGGCAAGAGTCTCTGGAGCAGACAGAGGATAGATTCTGCCCCGGGGTGGAGTAGTACCCGGGAGGAGGTCAATAGGACAGTCATAAGGCCTGTGAGGGGGTAAAGTCTCCGCTTGCTTCTTGCAAAAGACGTCAGCATAGTCCATATAAGCCTTAGGAAGACCGGTTACAGGGGGAACCACAGGGTCACGGCAGGGAGTACTGGGAACTGGTTTAATACAGTCCTTGAGACAAGAAGTACCCCAGTTCTTGATTTCTCCTGTGGACCAATCAAGGGTTGGGGAATGGCGTTGAAGCCACGGTAATCCAAGAAGAATTTCAGAAGTGCAGTTGGAGAGGACCAAAAATTCTATTTTTTCGTGATGAGGTCCAATGCACATTAGGAGAGGTTCCGTGCGGTAGCGCACGGTACAGTCCAATCTTTCATTGTTAACAGAATTGATGTAGAGGGGTCTGGCGAGACTGGTCACTGGGATGTTGAACCTGTTTATGAGAGAGGCCAAAATAAAATTTCCTGCAGATCCGGAATCCAGGAAGGCCATAGCAGAGAAGGAGAGGGTAGAGGAAGATATCCGCACAGGCACAGTAAGGCGTGGAGAAGCAGAGTTGACATCAAAAACTGTCTCACCCTTGTGCGGAGTCAGCGTATGTCTTTCCAGGCGGGGAGGACGGATAGGACAATCCTTCAAGAAGTGTTCGGTACTGGCGCAGTACAGGCACAGATTCTCCATGCGGCGTCGTGTCCTCTCTTGAGGTGTCAAGCGAGACCGGTCAACTTGCATAGCCTCCACGGCGGGAGGCACAGGAACGGATTGCAGAGGACCAGAGGAGAGAGGAGCCGGGGAGAGAAACCGCCTCGTGCGAACAAAGTCCATATCCTGGTGGAGCTCCTGACGCCTTTCGGAAAAACGCATGTCAATGCGGGTGGCCAGATGAATAAGTTCATGCAGGTTAGCAGGAATTTCTCGTGCGGCCAGCACATCTTTAATGTTGCTGGATAGGCCTTTTTTAAAGGTCGCGCAGAGGGCCTCATTATTCCAGGATAATTCGGAGGCAAGCGTACGGAATTGGATGGCGTACTCGCCAACAGAAGAATTACCCTGGACCAGGTTCAACAGGGCAGTCTCAGCAGAAGAGGCTCGGGCAGGTTCCTCAAAGACACTTCGAATCTCCGTGAAGAAAGAGTGTACAGAGGCAGTGACAGGGTCATTGCGGTCCCAGAGCGGTGTGGCCCATGACAGAGCTTTCCCAGACAGAAGGCTGACTACGAAAGCCACCTTAGACCTTTCAGTAGGAAACTGGTCCGACATCATCTCCAAGTGCAGGGAACATTGTGAAAGAAAGCAACGGCAAAACTTAGAGTCCCCATCAAATTTATCCGGCAAGGATAAACGTAGGCCGGAAGCGGCCACTCGCTGCGGAGGAGGTGCAGGAGCTGGCGAAGGAGATTGTTGCTGGAGTTGCGGTAATAGCTGCTGTAGCATCACGGTCAGTTGAGACAGCTGGTGGCCTTGTTGCGCTATCTGTTGCGACTGCTGGGCGACCACCGTGGTGAGGTCGGCGACAACTGGCAGTGGGACTTCAGCGGGATCCATGGCCGGATCTACTGTCACGATTCGGCTGGCTGGAGGTGGATCCTCTGTGCCAGAGAGGGATTGGCGTGGACCGTGCTGGTGGACCGGTTCTAAGTTGCTACTGGTATTCACCAGAGCCCGCCGCAAAGCGGGATGGTCTTGCAGTGGCGGTAGCAACCAGGTCGTATCCACCAGCAACGGCTCAACCTCTCTGACTGCTGAAGATAGGCGCGGTACAAGGGAGTAGACAAGAGCAAGGTCGGACGTAGCAGAAGGTCAGGGCAGGCAGCAAGGATCGTAGTCAGGGGCAACGGCAGGAGGTCAGGAACACAGGCTAGGAACACACAGGGAAACGCTTTCACTGGCACAATGGCAACAAGATCCGGCGAGGGAGTGCAGGGGAAGTGAGGTATAAATAGGGAGTGCACAGGTGAGAATACTGATTAGGCCTGCTGCGCCAATCAGTGGCGCAGCGGCCCTTTAAATGGCAGAGACCCGGCGCGCGCGCGCCCTAAGGAGCGGGGCCGCGCGCGCCGGGACAACACAGACGGGGAACGGGTCAGGTACGGGAGCCGAGATGCGCATCGCGAGCGGGCGCGTCCCGCATCGCGAATCGCATCCCGGCTGGGAGTAATATCGCAGCGCACCCGGTCAGCAGGTCTGACCGGGGCGCTGTGAATGAGAGAACGCTGCGAGCGCTCCGGGGAGGAGCGGGGACCCGGAGCGCTCGGCGTAACAAGGAGCCAATATGGAGGTAGCCACTCCCTCGTATGTGTAATACAACCAAAGGATAAATTGGCCAGCACTATTGATCCAAACTATTGTAAAAACCTGGCTTGCAGGTGCAGGCTGCTGGGCTAAATATACAGCAACAGGAGAATACAGCAGCACACTGCTAGCACAAAGATATAGATGAAGTGGGATAACCTTTCACAGTTGGTGGCTGACTAAATACTTATTTGCCCCATTATATATATATATATATATATATATATATATATATATATATATATATATATATATATCTATGTGTGTGTGTGTGATATCCCAGTACAGGTACATGGTTCTGTACTACCTGTAGGCCCTGTCAGGTTGAGTCCCTCAGTGACTTTGGGGCTCCCCTGCAGGAACTCCCTTTGTTCTCCTGTTGGTTTAATAAATGTGGTGTATGTTCCTTTAATGCTTAGACAGGATCCCTATGTCTAGATAGTATACAGGACCTGTGGAAGTCTCAAGGATCTGTGTGTGTAAGTTGGTCACATGTTATGTTATGCAGTCACATGATTTGTTGTAACATGTACTCCCAGAGAGCACCGGCTTAACCTATGACCCACAGCTAGACCAATGGGCTTTAGTCCAGCCCCCCACTATAAAAAGGGGCGGCCATTACAATTTCTCTCAGATTCCATCTTCTCTTAGACCTTACCATCTGATCTGAAAACAAGTCTTTGCTGAAGCAGCTACCAGAGATCTCAGGACAAGTGTTCAGCGTCTGGAAGGCCACAAAGCTAAAATCTATCCAGTAAGTCTACAAGTCTATGTCTGCTGTCACTACAACTAGTCCAGTCCTGCACATAGTCAAGTCCAGTCTAATTACAAGTCAAGTTTATTACAAGTATATTGGTCCAGCAAGCTGTGAGGTCCTCTGGGCACCTCTCTGGGAAATCTGGCCCTAGCTGTGAAGATAATTACACCTGTCTTCTACTCAGTAAAGCCACCGTTTGACCATAACTGGTTGTGGACTCTTTATTCACTACTAGCACATGGGATAGCAGAAAATCCGGGCGTGTCGTGTTCCGGAACCGGAAATCCACACTGGCGTCACGAACACATAGGGGTTAATACCATCCAACCCCCAGGGCTAATAACATCAGATCCCACCACTCACACCGCAACACCCGTGGTCCCGCCATTCACCGCAGTGGCGCACAACACACACATATATATATCTAATAACAAACTGTTCCGAAAAAAGCAATTCTTAAAGAGACAGTGATCAACAATTCACTCACCTGCTTAAAAGGTGCAACCTTCTGGGCTCACAAGGGGACACCAGGTTAGCTGCACCACCCTGACATGTGACCTCATCGTCTATGCATCTACTCCCAGGAAGCCTGCACTATAACTTTCCCCATGGGCTACACTACCTGATCAACAAAGACTAGGCACAGTGTTTACTCAGAGGCATAACTTGAAGCCTATTGGTCCCAATGCAAAATCTGTTACTAGATTCCAACCTCATGTCATTTACTGGGACAGATTCTACCCGAAACAACTTTGTTCCAAGTTTCCAAAAATGTTTGGGCACATTTCTTGGGATTCATTTCAAGAGAGTCACTCATATTGAAGCGGGGACTCCTGTCAAAGGTAGAAATCCCTGCTTCTGCACACTGAATGGTGAGTCATACACTGTATGCCTTGCTGCTCAGTTCACATTCGAATGTCTTTAACCACATGGAGGTAGACCAGAATCTTTGTGAGGAATTCCGCTTGAGATTCCAGAGCAGCAGTCTTGTTGATTTCAACCGGATTCTGCTGCGCTGTGCACAAGTCCGGAATTTCCGTGCCATGCCGTGCAATGTTTCTGGCACTGAAATTCCGTTTTCCGAGTCCACAGAATGTGTTCATGTTTTCTGCGGACACCACACGGAATGCATAGCAGTCTATGCGGTCCTAGCACTGGTATATTATGCCGATGCCCGCACTCTCCAGAATGTCAGAGATTTTCCGTGCGGACATTCCGGACGTGTAAACATAGCAGTACTATGACATTTGGTGGGCTAGGTGTTTATGGTGTCCCAGTACAGTATCTGTACCTGCTGCCATCAGAGAGTAGTAGGATGGCTATGCTATCAAAGTTGTACACGAGTGCTTGTCTTTAAAGGGGTACTCCACTGGAAAATATATATATTTTTAAACAACTGGTGCCAGAAAGTTTGTAAATTACTTTTATTTAAAAATGTTAACCCTTCCAGTACTTATCAGCTGCTGTATGTTCCAGAGGAAGTTCTTTTCTTTTTGAATTTAATTTCTAACTGACCACAGTGCTCTCTTGTTGACACCTCTGACCATGTCAGGAACTGTCCAGAATAGGAGAAAATCCCTATCCTTTTAAGGACGCCGGGTGTATGCATACGCCCTGCATCCCGAGTCCTTAAGGACGTGGGGCGTATGCATACGCCCGTGGGAATTCCGGTCCCCGCCGCTAGCCGGTTGGGGACCGGACCGGAATGCCTGCTGAAAATTTTCAGCAGGCATCCCGGCACATCGCCTAGGGGGGTCCTGAGACCCCCCCCCCATGTCAGCGATCGCAAAAAATCGCATGTCAATTCAGACATGCGATTTTCTGCTATTCTCTGGTGACCCGATCACCCGGAAAATAGGAATGATCGGAGCTATCAGGGACAGCCCCGATCATCCTGAGGGCTAGGAGTGAGGTCGCAGTGCTGCGATCTCCTCCTATCCCCTGCCTTTGGTCAGAACTGATTCTGACCAATGGCAGGGCAGGACAGTGCCCACCCCTGGATGTCGAGGGGAACGTGGGTAGAAGATGGACGCCGGTACCTGGAGGAGAAGATGCCTGGGGACCCCGGATCGTCGCTGGAGACTGCTGGATCCTGGCTCAGGTAGGGAAACTACGGTGGGGGGGAATGAAAATGAAAGTAAAGTGATCTTTACTGTGGCAACCAGTAGGAAGGCAAAACTGCAACTCCCAGCATGCCCAGACGGCCAAAGGCTGACTGGGCATGTTGGGAGTTGTAGTTTTGCAACATCTGGAGGGTCACAGTTTGGAGACCACTGTTACAGTGGTGCCCAAACGGTAGCCCTCCAGGTGTTGCCAAGCTACAACTCTCAGCATGCCTAGACTGCCCAGGCATGCTGGGAGTTGTAGTTCTGTAACATCTGTCCCTTCAGATTTTGCAATTTTCATGACATTTTTGAAAATTGCTGCTCTACTTTGAAGCCCTCTAATTTTTTCAAAAAGCAAAAATATGTCCATTTTATGATGCCAACATAAAGTGGACATATTGTATTTGTGAATAAAAATAAAACATTTCTGGAATATCCATTTTCCTTACAAGTAGAGAGCTTCAAAGTTAGAAAAATGCTACATTTTCAAAATTTTAGTAACGCAGAAAATTTACCACCAAAATAAAGTAGAATATGTCACGAAAAAACAATCTCAGAATCAGAATATTCGGTAAAAGCTTTTTCGAGTTATTAATTCGTAAAGCGACGGTGGTCAGAATTGCGAAAAAGGGCTCAGTCCTTAAAAGGGTATTCCAGGCAAAAACTTTTTTTAGATATTTCAACTTGTACTGGAAAGTTAAACAGATTTGTAAATTACTTCTATTAAAAAATCTTAATCCTTCCAATAGTTATTAGCTTCTGAAGTTTTCTGTCTAACTGCTCAATGATGATGTCACATCCCGGAAGCTGTGCATGATGGGAGAATATCCCCATAGGAGCTGGACGTGAGTCATCAGAAAGCCGTTAGACAGAAAACAGCAGCTCAACTTCAGAAGCTAATAACTATTGGAAGGATTAAGATTTTTTAATAGAAGTAATTTACAAATCTGTTTAACTTTCCGGAGCCAGTTGATATATAAAAAAAAGTTTTGGCCTGGAATAACCCTTTAAGGTAAAAAAGGGCTGCGTCCTTAAGGGGCTATAGCAAACCTCTCCTGCTCCCGACAGTTCCTAAAATGGACAGAGGTGTCAGCAGAGAGACAGAAAAGAAATTAAAAAAGAAAAGAACTTACTATGGAAAATACAGCAGCTAATAAATACTGGAGGGATTAAGATTTTTAAATAGAAATCATTTACAAATCTGTTTAACTTTCTGGCACCAGTTGATAATTTTTTTTTTTTTCCAGGGGAGTACCCCTTTAACTGGAATTGCAAAAGGAGTTCAGTAAAGTAAAACCTGGCTACAGAGGTCTCATTCCTGGGCTTTGTATGCAGGAACATCTTTATTTGTAAAAAATGTGTGAGACACTGAAGGGACATTGGGTTAACACCACTCAGCTAGATGACATAATTATTAGGGACCACTACCCTTATCACAACCCACAACCAGTGTGTACGGCCACATCCAAATGACATTTTACAGCCTATTTAAGCTGATTTAGCAGATTTTTTGGGGAGAAAATAGGACCTGCAATTTTAGTTATTATGATAAATGAAAGCAACATAGTGGTAATAATATTACTGGGTATAATACTGTGTATTTTCCATATGATGCTGCCATAGTTTTCTCCAAATACTGCTATACTCTGCAAAAAAATATTGGGGTGGGGGTAGAATTCAGTTCTCTGGGGCTACTAATAGAGCTCCCTATTTAACCCCTTAAGGACTCAGCCCATTTTGGCCTTAAGGACTCAGACAATTAAATTTTTACGTTTTAATTTTTTCCTCCTCGCCTTCTAAAAATCATAACTCTTTTATATTTTCATCCACAGACTAGTATGAGGGCTTGTTTTTTGCGCGACCAGTTTTCCTTTGTAATGACATAACTCATTATATCATAAAATGTATGGCGCAACCAAAAAACACTATTTTTGTGGGGAAATTAAAAAGAAAAACGCAATTTTGCTAATTTTGGAAGGTTTCGTTTTCACGTCGTACAATTTACGGTAAAAATGACATGTGTTCTTTATTCTTTGGGTCAATACGATTAAAATGATACCCCTTATAACATACTTTTAAATTATTGTTGTGCTTAAAAAAAATCACAAACTTTTTAACCAAATTAGTACGTTTATAATCCCTTTATTTTGATGACCTCTAACTTTTTTATTTTTCCGTATAAGTGGCGGTATGAGGGCTCATTTTTTGCGCCATGATCTGTACTTTTTTTTGATACCACATTTGCATATAAAAAACTTTTAATACATTTTTTATAATTTTTTTTAAATAAAATGTATTAACCCCTTAAGGACTCAGGGTTTTTCCGTTTTTGCACTTTCGTTTTTTCCTCCTTACCTTTTAAAAATCATAACCCTTTCAATTTTCCACCTAAAAATCCATATGATGGCTTATTTTTTGCGTCGCCAATTCTACTTTGCAGTGACATTAGTCATTTTACCCAAAAATGCACGGCGAAATGGAAAAAAAAATCATTGTGCGACAAAATCGAAAAAAAAACGCCATTTTGTAACTTTTGGGGGCTTCCGTTTCTACGCAGTGCATATTTCGGTAAAATTTACACCTTATCATTATTCTGTAGGTCCATACGGTTAAAATGATACCCTACTTATATAGGTTTGATTTTGTCGTACTTCTGGAAAAAATCATAACTACATGCAGGAAAATTTATACGTTTAAAAATGTCATCTTCTGACCCCTATAACTTTTTTATTTTTCCACGTACGGGGCGGTATGAGGACTCATTTTTTGCGCCGTGATCTGAAGTTTTTATTGGTATGATTTTTTTTTGATCTGACTTTTTGATCACTTTTTATTCATTTTTTAATGTTATAAAAAGTTACCAAAATACGCTTTTTTGGACTTTGGAATTTTTTTGCGCGTACGCCATTGACCGTACGGCTTAATTAATGATATATTTTTATAGTTCGGACATTTACGCACGCGGCGATACCACATATGTTTATTTTTATTTTTTTTTACACTGTTTTATTTTTTTTATGGGAAAAGGGGGGGTGATTCAAACTTTTATTAGGGAAGGGGTTAAATGACCTTTATTAACACTTTTTTTTTACTTTTTTTTTGCAGTGTTATAGGTCCCATAGGGACCTATAACACTGCACACACTGATCTCTCATCCTGATCACAGACGTGTATTAACACGCCTGTGATCAGCATTATCAGCGCTTGACTGCTCCTGTCTGGATCTCAGGCACGGTGCAGTCATTCGTCGATCGGACACCGAGGAGGCAGGTAAGAGCCCTCCCGGTGTCCGATCAGCTGTTCGGGACGCCGCGATTTCACATCGGCGGTCCAAAACAGCCCGACTGAGCAGCCGGGATACTTTCAGTTTCACTTTAGAAGCGGCGGTCAGCTTTGACCGCCGCTTCTAAAGGGTTAATACCGCACATCGCCACGATCGTCGATGTGTGGTATTAGCCGCGGGTCCCGGCCATTGATTAGCACCGGGACCCACGCGATATGATGCAGGATCGCGGCGCGATCCCGCTTCATATCGCGAGAGCCGGCGCAGGACGTAAATATACGTCCTGCGTTGTTAAGGGATTAAAAAAGTAGCAATTTTGGACTTTTTTTTTTTTATGTTCACGCCGTTCACCGTACAGGATCATTAACATTTTATTTTAATAGTTCGGACATTTACGCACGCGGCCATACCAAATATGTCTATAAAATTTATTTTTTACGCTTTTTGGGGTAAAATAGGAAAAAACGGACATTTTACTTTTTTATTGGGGGAGGGGATTTTTCACTTTTTTTACTTTTACTTTTACATTTTTTTTTACACTTGAATAGTCCCCATAGGGGACTATTCATAGCAATACCATGATTGCTAATACTGATCTGTTCTATGTATAGGACATAGAACAGATCAGTTTTATCGGTCATCTCCTGCTCTGGTCTGCTCGATCTCAGACCAGAGCAGAAGACGGCGGGAGCCGGAAGGAGGAAGGTGAGGGGACCTCCGTGCGGCGTTCTGAATGATCGGATCCCTGCAGCAGCCGGGATCAGCCGCGCATGACACGGGCATCGCTCCGATGCCCGCGGTTATGCACAAAACGTAAATGTACGTCCTGGTGCGTTAAGTACCACCGCACCAGGACGTACATTTACGTCCTGCGTCCTTAAGTGGTTAAAGGGGTACTCCGCCCCTAGACATCTTATCCCCTATCTTTTGGAGAGATGTCTGATCAAGTGGGGACAGCCGCGATCTCCATGCTGCACCCGAAGTTCATTTAGAGCGTCGGGGGCAGCGCCAGGGGCTTGTGACATCACGGTCACATCCCCGCATGTGACGTCCCCAGCGGCGGGACCCCCACGATCTCGGCTGCGCCACCCCAGACATCCAGCACAGGGGGTGAACTTCAGATTACTGGCAATGTGGGGCGGAGGCTTGTGATGTCATGGTCACGCCCCGCTTGTGACGTCAAGGGCACGCCCCCCCTCCATGCAAGTCTATGGGAGGGGGCGTGACGGATGTCACGCCCCCTCCCATAGACTTGCATGGAGGGGGCTTGCTCGTGACGCCAGGTTCGGGGTGTGACAGTGATGTCACAAGCCTCTGGCGCTGCACCCGACGCTCTAAACGAACTCTGGGTGCAGCAGGGAGATCGTGGGGGTCCCTATGCTTTGGATAGTGAATAAGATGTCTAGGGGCGAAGTACCCCTTAACTAACCCAATTTGATAGCCCATCTAGCTGGTGTGGTACTATAAATCCCAGCAGATCCCTGCTGTCAGCCGAGCAGCACTTCACTACGTATTAGGATAATTGCTATCGTTCCATTCATCGTGTCATTCTTGTGGTTAGAGGAAAGGCGTTTTCCCAAGGTTACAAGCCCTTGGCATTGCCACATACACAGATCCAAGGTTAATGACATGACCGCAAGTTTACTTTAAGTAATCTCTGTCTGTGAGTAATTTGTTTATAGAAGAGAAGATTCTGCTCCTGGGCCCGGCCCAGCTGACGTCACCACAAAACCCTCCTGTGATGCTTCTCCTGCCCTCCAGAACACCAGGCTGGGCTCCAGGGACGGCCGGCGCATTAAATGTGAATGTAGAATAAATATGAGCGAGTGACTTCTCCGTCATTATAATTTCATGTATTTAAAGATGTTCTGGGAAAGATAATTCTGCAAATGTGAGGTCAGGAATGTGTCGTATGTGGCGCAGCCTGGGCACTTCTCTCACATTGCAGAGACATTTTGCCCCCCCCCTGGGTTATGTCATGTAGGAGATATGCTGAACGTCCGCCAGAGGGTCATTACAGAGCCCCTCACAGCTGCTACTCCCTACTTGTCACCCATGTGCTGCCTCCAAATTGCGACCGAAATACATTTGGTAGATAGATAGATAGATAGATAGATAAATATCCAATAAGAACAGCACCTCCAGAGATAAATAGAAAAAAGGAATTCGGGGTGCCCGCATCATCTGAACCTCGGTCCACTGGTTCCTCAATGTATAGAAAGAATATATAGGCAGCACACCGCAGGTAGACTTCAAACAAAAATAGGATTCATTCCATGATTAGAGATGAGCGAACTTACAGTAAATTCGATTCGTCACAAACTTCTCGGCTCGGCAGTTGATGACTCATCCTGCGTAAATTAGTTCAGCCTTCAGGTGCTCCGGTGGGCTGGAAAAAGTGGATACAGTCCTAGGAAAGAGTCTCCTAGGACTGTATCCACCTTTTCCAGCCCACGGGAGCACCGGAAAGCTGAACTCATTTATGCAGGAAAAGTCATCAACTGACTTTACATCTGTACAGTACTTGGGCCCTGTCAGGTTGAGTCCCTCTGTGTCCTAGGGGCCCTCCTGTAGTGTCTCCGTAGTAATATATATTATGTATATTGTTATGTGTGTTATAGACAAAGGACCTTTAACCCCTTAAGGACCAGGCCATTTTACACCTCAGGACCAGAGTGTTTTTTGCACATCTGACCACTGTCACTTTAAACATTAATAACTCTGGAATGCTTTTACTTATCATTCTAATTCCGAGATTGTTTTTTCGTGACATATTCTACTTTAACATAGTGGTAAAATTTTATGGTAACTTGCATCCTTTCTTGGTGAAAAATCCCAAAATTTGATGAAAAATTTGAAAAATTAGCATTTTTCTAACTTTGAAGCTCTCTGCTTGTAGGGAAAATGGATATTCCAAATAAAAAAAAATTTGATTCACATATACAATATGTCTACTTTATGTTTGCGTCATAAAATTGACGTGTTTTTACTTTTGGAAGACACCAGAGGGCTTCAAAGTTCAGCAGCAATTTTCCAATTTTTCACAAAATTTTCAAACTCACTATTTTTCAGGGACCAGTTCAGGTTTGAAATGGATTTGAAGGGTCTTCATATTAGAAATACCCCACAAATGACCACATTATAAAAACTGCACCCCCCCCCCCCCCCAAAGTATTCAAAATGACATTCAGTCAGCGTTTTAACCCTTTAGGTGTTTCACAGGAATAGCAGCAAAGTGAAGGAGAAAATTCACAATCTTCATTTTTTACACTCGCATGTTCTTGTAGACCCAATTTTTTAAATTTTTACAAGGGGTAAAAGGAGAAAATTTATACTTATATTTGTAGCCCAATTTCTCTCGAGTAAGCACATACCTCATATGTCTATGTTAAGTGTTCGGCGGGCGCAGTAGAGGGCTCAGAACCGAAGGAGCGACAAGGGGATTTTGGAGAGTACGTTTTTCTGAAATGGTTTTTGGGGGGCATGTTGCATTTAGGAAGCCCCTATGGTGCCAGAACAGCAAAAAAAAAAAACACATGCCATACCATTTTGGAACTTGACCCCTTGAGGAACGTAACAAGAAATTAAGTGAGCCTTAATACCCCACAGGTGTTTCACGACTTTTGCATATGTAAATTTTTTTTTATTTTTTTTCACTAAAATGTGTGTTTCCCCCCAAATTTCACATTTTTGCAAGGGTTAATAGCAGAAAAGACCCCCCCCCAAAAAAAAAATTTGTAACCCCATCTCTTCTGAGTATGGAGGTACCCCATAAGTTGACCTGAAGTGCACTACGGGTGAACTACAATGCTCAGAAGAGAATGAGTCATATTTGGCTTTTTGAGAGCAAATTTTGCTCGGGGGGCATGTCGCATTTAGGAAGCCCCTATGGTGCCAGAACGGCAAAAAAAAAACACATGGCATACCATTTTGGAAACTAGACCCCTTGAGGAACGTAACAAGGAATAAAGCGAGCCTTAATACCCCACAGGGGTTTCACGACTTTTGCATATGTAAAAAAAAAATGTCACTAAAATGTGTGTTTCCCCCCAAATTTCACATTTTTGGAAGGGTTAATAGCAGAAAAGACCTCCCAAAATTTGTAACCCCATCTCTTCTGAGTATGGAAATACCCCATGTGTGGACGTCAAGTGCTCTGCTGGCGCACTACAATGCTCAGAAGAGAAGGAGCGCCATTGAGCTTTTGGGAAAAAAATTGTTTGGAATGGAAGTCAGGGGCCATGTGCGTTTAGAAAAGCCCCCCGTGGTGCCAGAACAGTGGAACCCTCCACATGTGACCCTATTTTGGAAACTACACCCCTCACAGAATTTAATAAGGGGTGCAGTGAGTATTTACACCCCACTGGCGTTTGACAGATCTTTGGAACAGTGGGCTGTGCAAATGAAAAATAAAATTTTTCATTTTCACGGACCACTGTTCCAAAAATCTGTCAGACACCTGTGGGGCGTAAATGCTCACTGTACCCCTTATTACATTCCGTGAGGGGTGTAGTTTCCAAAATGGGGTCACATGTGGGTATTTTTTTGGGGGGGGGGTTTATGTCAGAACCGCTGTAAAATCAGCCACCCCTGTGCAAATCACCAATTTAGACCTCAAATGTACATGGTGCGCTCTCACTCCTGAGCCTTGTTGTGCGCCCACAGAGCATTTTACGCCCACATATGGGGTATTTCTGTTAGTGTAAATTTTTAAATTTTTTTACACTAACAAGCTGGTGTAGCCCCAACTTTTCCTTTTCATAAGGGGTAAAAGGAGAAAAAGCCCCCCAAAATTTGTAGTGCAATTTCTCACGAGTACAGAGATACCCCATATGGTGCCCTAAACTGTTTCCTTGAAATACGACAGGGCTCCGAAGTGAGAGAGCGCCATGCGCATTTGAGGACTAAATTAGGGATTGCACAGGGGTGGACATAGGGGTATTCTATGCCAGTGATTCCCAAACAGGGTGCCTCCAGCTGTTGCTAAATTCCCAGCATGCCTGGACAGTCAGTGGCTGTCCGGAAATGCTGGGAGTTGTTGTTTTGCAACAGCTGGAGGCTCCGTTTTGGAAACACTGCCATGCAATACGTTTTTCATTTTTATTCTGGGGACAGTGTAAGGGGTGTATATGTAGTGTTTTACCCTTTATTATGTGTTAGTGTAGTGTAGTGTTTTTAGGGTACATTCGCACTGGCGGGTTACGGTGAGTTTCTCGCTAGAAGTTTGAGCTGCAGCGAAAAATTTGCCGCAGCCCAAACTTGAAGCAGGAAACTTACTGTAAGCCTGCCCGTGTGCATGTACCCTGTACGTTCACATGGGGGGGCAAACCTCCAGCTGTTTGAAAACTACAACTCCCAGCATGTACTGACAAACCGTGCATGCTGGGAGTTGTACTTTTGCAACAGCTGGAGGCACACTGGTTGGAAAACCTTCAGTTAGGTTCTGTTACTTAACTCAGTATTTTCTAACCAGTGTGCCTCCAGCTGTTGCAAAACTACAACTCCCAGCATGTACTGATCGCTGAATGGCATGCTGGGAGATGTAGTTATGCAATAGCTGGAGGTATGCAACTACAACTCCCAGCATGCCGAGACAGCTGATTGCTGTTTGGACGTGCTGGGATTTGCAGTTTTGCATCTGGAGGGCTACAGTTTTAGAGAACACTGCAAAGTGATCTCCAAACTGTGGTCCTCCAGCTGTTGCAAAACTACAATTCCCAGCATGCCCTGACAGCAAACAGTTGTTTGAGCATGCTAGGAGTTGTAGTTTTGCAAGATCTGGAGGGCTACAGTTTAGGGACCACTATATAGTGGTCTCAAACTGTAGCCCTCCAGCTGTTGCAAAACTACATATTCCAGCATGCCCAAACCGCTGTCTGGGCATGCTGGGAGTTGTAGTTTTGCAACATCTGGAGGGCTACAGTTAGAGAACACTGTATAATGGTCTCAAACTGTACCCTCCAGATGTTGCTAGGCAACTCACCGGCTTCCGTCGGATCCAGCCGCACGTCATCGCCGCCCGCCGCAGCCTCCGTCGCCCGCAGCCTCCGATGCCCGCCCCGATCGGTAAGTGGATCTTCGGCGCCGGTCCCCGTCGTTTCCCCGTCCTGCCCCGCCTATTGTGGGAGGGCAGGACGGGGAAAACGAAAGTTAACCCCCCCGCCCCCTATCTGCTATTGGTGGTCGCATCTAGACCACCAATAGCAGGGATAGGAGGGGTGGCACCCATGCCACCACACTCCTATCGCTTCAGGGGGATTGTGGGTGTCTTAGACACCCGCAATCCCCCTTACATTCCGGGTCACCGGGTCACTATAGACCCGTAATGACCCGGAATTGCGCAAATCGCAAGTGTGAATTCACTTGCGATTTGCCGCGATCGCCGACATAGGGGGGTCTGATGACCCCCCTGGGCATTTGCACGGGATGCCTGCTGAATGATTTCTGCAGGCATCCCGCTCCGATCCCTGCCCGGCGCACGGCGGGGACTAAAACTGCCCATGACGTAAATGTACGTCCCTAGTCCTTAAGACCCAGGGTGTCGGAACGTACCGTTACGTCATGGGTCCTGTAGGGGTTAAGGACCTTTCAGTTAGTCGCATGATAATGTGTTCACATGATGTGTTTGTTACCCAGAGAGCACCAGCTAACCAGGTGACCTGCAGCTTGACCTATGGGCTTCTGGCTCAGCCCCCCTTTATAAGTGGGGGAGTCATTACCATCTCTTGGATCCTGAGGCACAGTAAAGAACAGACATCTCAGAGCCAATGTCCAGCACATATAGAGGCCTCAAGCTAAACCTATAATCATCTATATCTGCAGTCACTTCCTACAGTCAAGTCTATAGTCAAGTCTATTATAGTCAGCGTAACTGTCCTAAAGTCTGTCAAAGTCACTACAAGTCCCAGCAAGCTGCGAGGTCCCCTGTGTTACTGGTCACCTCTCTGGGATCCTTGCCTAGCTGTAAAGACTATTTCCATCTGTCTACCTCAGTAAAGCTACCGTTAACCCTAACCTGGTCTTGGACTATTATTGGGATAGCGGTGCTACTGTTCCTGCCTAACCTTGGGATAGCGGTGCTACTGTTCCTGCCTAATCTTGGGACAGCGGTGCTACTGATCGGGTGGTTAGCGGGAAAACCACGCCCTGGAGTTACGAACATTTAGGGGTGAATAACACCTGCCCCTGGGCTACAACATCTGCCCCATACACTTCACCTTCACACCCCGAGATACCTCAATCTTATCCCCTATCCACAGGATGGCCCATGATCTCCTGAACAGGGCCTGGCTCTTACCTCAGAGCGCTCTGTCTTTCATCTTTCAAGACAAACTGGGGGGTATTTATGAAATAGGTTTACGTCTTTTTATTCCATTAATTCATGTAGTGGAAACTGTGTACCTGCACCTAATGTATCACATGGTCCAGGGGATGTGATGAATCTGGTGCTGATCACATTTCTCACATCAGTACTCCACTTTCTATGATGTTTTTCTGTGACTTTTTGTGCGACTTTTTAATCCATGCGACAATTATGGGACTTTTATATAACGCTGTCCACAGTTACTTTGTAAGTGCTTTTTCATTTGGTGGTAATTAGCACCTGTTTTGGTGGGTTGCACCAAAGTATGTGACTTTTTTAAAAGTCGCATTTTCATAAATCCCTGACCACTACAAAAAATCTACCAAAAACATGTCTACCACAGCAACAAACTAAAACACAGGTAAATGAAAAACTGCAGGAAAAGTCGCACAAAAACACACTGCGCCAAAATATTGAGACAAATTTACCTAAGAAAACCAGGGTAAAATGCTTCATAAATACACCCCCCCCCCCCCCCCCCAGTCTTATTTGCGGGTTGTCATTCACAAGAACAGTTTGTCTTGGAAATTTAGGGCCCAAGCAAGGGAATGGATGTCTCCCGTTCTGGATACCGCCGGGGGTCCCAACCTGTGCCTCCCCAGCCAGAGCATGTCAAGGCATGAAGGGAGTTGTAGTGTCGCAACTGCTGGAGAGCCACAGGTTTGAGAACACTGGTTATGGAGTGTAAGGATTCCAACCTCCCTGATGCATTAAAGGGGTACTCCGCTGCTCAGCGTTTGGAACAAACTGTCCCGAATGCTGGAGCCGGCGCCAGGAGCTTGTGACATCATAGCCCCACCCCTTCATGACATCACACCCCGCCCCCTCAATGCAAGTCTATGGGAGGCACATCACGCCCCCTCCCATAGACTTGCATTGAGGGGGTGGGGCGTGATGTCATGAGGGGCAGGGCTATGACGTCACAAGCTCCCTGCTCCAGCGTTCGAGACAGTTTGTTCCAAACGCTGAGCAGCTGAGTACCCCTTTAATGGACACCCTGAAAACACTTAAGGCAAAATGTATAGATTTAACAAAACCTGTTCAGAGAAAAAGTTGACCAGTTGCCCATAGCAACCAATCAGATCGCTTTTTGAATTTTTCAGAGGTCCTTTTACAGGTTTCGATAAATATCCCCCATTGTATCTTTAAGATGTTTGTCTATTGCATTGTGGTTAGCACTCGGCGGCCAGGCACTTCCAGACCTGAGCACCTGTAACCCTTGGAGAGCAACCTCAGTGATCAGCTGTCAATCAACATTTGGGAGAGCAGTCTACCTGTCCCTTTAAAAAGCCAGAAAGGCATTAGTTGTCTTTGTTTCCTCGTCCTGCAGCCTCAGATGAAGATCCAATTCAGTCTGTGTAGAGCCCCAGTGTGCACAGTCTAAAGGGAGAGTCCCTCGTCCTAATGGAGCTTGGCCAACCTGAAGCATGGGTAAATTGTTGCTGGAAAGAGTCCGCAGAAGAGTTTGGACTCCTGGGATGCAAAGGCACCTGGTGTAGAATGACAGTAAGTGGTTACCAATCATAACTGTGCTAAAAGTAGAGATTGCTACACATTACCCCAGTACATTTAAGAGTGTTAACTTTAATTGAGACATTCAGAATCATCCCTAGGCCCAAGAAGGGTGCCACTGCTGGCATCCCTCATTGTCCTGGCGATATGCAGGTTTGATCGTCATGCAGGACCAATCAGTGGTGGCCTTGTGTTAATATACCCCTAAAGTGGGCTATTTAAATCACATGCTTCCTTCATTACATTGAATGTGATTGAGGATTTGTCCTTCCATGCACCCTATACCTGCATTTGTTATTCTGGCTTCTTGTACTCCTGATCTTTTGGCTTGTTTCCTGACTACCCCTTTACTTAGTGATTTGCTACTGCCCGACTTTCTGTTTCTGACTTGGCCTGCCTTACCTTGCTCTATCTGTTTGTTTGTTTGTCTGGTTGTTGTTCACCAGTCTTTGCTACCTGGTCTGTACCTTGCTTAATCCTTTGTGTCGTGACTTTCTCCATGACCTACATACTGGTTTTTGTGTTTGAACTTACTATGCCCTGCTCTTGTTCAGAGTAGGGACCATCACCCAGTTGGGGGTCTGTTGCATAGGTCAGATTGTCAAGTAGTCAAGGAAAGGGACTGTGGGTAAGCTCAATGCTCCCTGTCCTACATAACAAAAACACATTCTGTGTGGGATGTAATTTGGTGTAAATGTAGTCTCAGTCCCTTCATGAACCCAGTGAAGCAGTGCTACAAATAACAAATGATGATTGCAAACACCTACATAGAGGCCCTGCAATTAAATAAATACACCACTTAAGGTATAATAAGAACATTTAATCTCAAACTGTCTATATAATGGTTAAAAAAACAAATGCAGGAAGTCAAATTTAAAGGTCACAGTCATGGAGGAAGTTATTAATAATACAGGGTTTACATTATGATTGTGCCATCCGTATATATAAATAGGGGAGGCGGAGAAGGAAAATATGACCCTTACAGAGGCGCTGCTAGTTCCAGAGTAATGTAGAAGCCAACCAGAGGTATTAGTAAAACACCGGAGTGGTTTATTAGAGCATAAGAAGACAATGAAGTACACAGATGACGCGTTTCGGGGGAGCAACCCCCTTCCTCAGATCTGAGGAAGGGGGTTGCTCCCCCGAAACGCATCATCTCTGTACTTCATTGTCTTCTTATGTTCTAATAAACCACTCCAGTGTTTTACCAATACCTCTGGTTGGCTTCTACATTACTCTGGAACTAGCAGCGCCTCTGTAAGGGTCATATTTTCCTTCTCCACCTCCACTTCCATCAGGATCGGATCTCTTCCTTTCCTGGGACCCAGGCTCAGCAGCAGTTCCGACCCTTCTGTCACCCACGGTGTGGGTTATATGCGAATACCTTATTCGCTCAAGGTGAGCGGCCATTACCTAAGGGGCAATTCCTGCCCGCTCACTGTGATTGTTTTTATCTGTTATCCCTGTTTAGTGGTAACGCACAAGGCGCCTGTGTCGGTCTCTCCTTTTTTCTCTCCCACACTCAGGTATATATAAATATACAGTTTAGATCAGTGTTTTCCAACAAGTGTGCCTCCAGCTGGGAGTTATAGTTTCTCAAAAGTTGTAGGCACACTGGTTGGGAAACACTGGGTTAGGCTGCATTCACACCTCGTTTTTTACATACGGGTGCCGGATCCGGCTGGGGGAGGGGAAAACCGGGCACTCCCGTACCCCAGCCGGATCAGCCTGTGACTCCATTTGCTTTAATGAGTTGACTGGAGTCGAACGGTGACTGCGGTCAGCTCATTTTTGACCCGTATGCGGTTTCCTAACCGGACCTAAATCCGTAGTATACTACGGTTTTAGGTCCGGTCCAAAACCGGATACCGGTCAAAACTGAGCCGCGGATTCACCATTTTACTCCGGTTGGCTCATTAAAGTAAATGGAGTCACAGGCTGATCCGGCTGGGGTACGGGAGCGCCCGGTTTTCCCCTTCCCCAGCCGGATCCGGTACCCGTATGTACAAAACGAGGTGTGAATGAAGCCTTAGAGAGATTAAAAAATAAATCAAAATTTCCACCGAAACTGACTAGGTCTTAAATAGGCAGGACCATAGCATTCTGGGAATAATTTCAAATTTTCGAAAGAAAATTCGATTAAGGCACATCTGCATCAAAAACAAGCAGGCCTAGACAGAGCATGCTGGAAGTAGTAGTTCCACATCAGCTCTAGCTTCACAGGGTGCTGACCCCTGGTATACACGGCCCATACACATACACAGCCCCTTGTATGGCCCTATTAATCCTGAATTATTTTCATCTATCAGCTGCAGCCTCAGAGGCACCACTCATAGAAAAAAAAAGTGAAAACAAATGACATAGTGAAAACTTATTTTTAAAAAAATTGCTATGAATCGGTTCTTTAGAAAAAATAAAAAGCCAAGCCTTGGTGCCAATTGGAAATGTTTGCTTTGGGGGTGAGTTATAAGGTTGGCGTCAGACAGGGCAAAAGGCATGCAAGCGGAATGCAATGTTGGGAGGAAGCGTCAGGTCATTCAATCACTGGCACGCTGCCCAGAAGCAACTGGATGCCTTCATTTTTTTCAAGGTAAACAGATCCCTCGCAGTTTAAAGAAATTGGGAAATGAAGAATAGGGGTTTTCTGGACTCATTCAGCTTCCCCCCCCTACACTGCACTGTGTGGTCTTCTGTGCCCTACACAGCACATGAGGGGGTCACACTATCACTAGATCTATCCCAATGTCTTTCTGAGGTTCGGAAAAACTATACACAGAGTGCAAAGGTCAGCACTGAAACTGAACATTGTGAAGAGTTGAATAAACATATTAGACCATATGGACATCATGGAGGAGTCAGACCCTATATAGGAGCCACATTGGAGTGACAATTGTGGAGACCCAGAACAGGAGTTGCACTATGTTATGTAATGCATTGTACATAAAATGTTATATACCTTTAAGTACCGTTGTCATGTGATTGTAACCAGGCAAGGCACCAGTGACCATGTGACCTACAGGGTGACCTATGAGACCCATCCTGAGTCTCCCCCATATTAGCCCTGGGTGGAGCTTCCTCAGTCTCTTTTCCTGCTTAGCTCAGTTGCAGTGAGGTCAAGTCCTGAGAGAGTGTCTGGTGTCCTAAAGAGGCCTAAGTCTACCACGCAGCCACACATCCACAAGTCCACTACTCCCCAGGTCCAAGTCAAAACGTGGTAAGCTACAAACGGGGTGAAGTCTGTCATAGTCAGTCTTAGTTAAGTTAGTCAAGTATTCTGTATCAAGTCAGCGTGGCCCTGCATCAAATTGTCCAAGTCCACTCTAAGTCCCAACAAGCCCTGTGGTCTCTGAAGTCACTGGTTACCTCCTCAGGCCTAGCCAAGCTGTATAGACTGTTACATCTGTCTGACTCAGTAAAGCTGCCGTTGTTCCATAACTTGGTGTCGGAGTCATTATTTGCCCCCATGCCTAGCCCAGGATCCAGCGGTATACCTTCGGATGGTGTAGAGGATAAACCACGCCCTGTCATCATGAACACAAGGGGTTAATGCCATCTGCCCCTAGGGTAATTCCATCTGCCCTCATTACACAATGTTTAGTTCTCTGGTGGACCTGGCACAGACATGTATTACAATGATGTAGAATTATTAGAGTTGCCGCCATTTAATACTACCTTTTCCCGACAGAAGATAAAAGCCCTTGAAGTTTGGAGCGGCCTGAGCTTTCAATGGATCAATCTGGCTCCAACTCCTGGCACCTGGGGCAAACAGCTGATTTTGGCAAGGTTAGGCATTGCCAGCTAGACAAATTTCCATATTAGGATTATATGGTGGTCAATGAGTAAATATGGTATACTGGCATATAGAGGAATGTAAGCGTCAGGAATTTCCCTGCCAATTACCTAATACAGTATATGGGCAAAGGTAGCCTCTTATAAACAACCACTTTAAAGGGGTACTCTACCCCTAGACATCTTATCCCTATACAAAGGATAGGGGATAAATGTCTGATCACGGGGGTCCAGCTGCTGGGACCCCTGCGATCTCTGTGCAGCACCTGGCATTTGTTAAGAACGCTGGATGCGGGCGGCGGGGTCGTGACATCACAGCCATGCCCCTCGTGTTGTCACTCCCTGCCCCCTCAAATAGACTTACATTGAGGGGTGGGGAGGGATGTCATGAGGGGGCGCGGCTGTGCCGTCACAACCCCGCCGCCTGCTCCAAGCGATTGGAACAAAATGTTCCTAATGCCAGGGCAGCCGAGTACCCCTTTAATACCCAGCATTAATTGAGCATTCTCTCTCTTGCAAATCAGTCTGCAAAATACATGTCATTTTACACAATTCCCTTCGGTCACCCACTTTATTATCGTGTCACTTCCACTCATAAATGGAATGGTTATGATAAGCGCCTAAAAAATAAAATACAATTTCTGTATATAGTAAAAGCTTGAGGTTCTCAAGTAGATCTTTGTAAAAGAAGACAATGGCAGACCAAGTTCAGTTTAAACAATTCAACTTTGCTTTTCTCTTTATATACAGTGACACTTGATGCTTGATGGTTACAATGCTCTTGTGAGGCACTAAATAAAGACAGAATATGAAAAACACAAAGAACGTGTTACCATTGCATTCTAACGCTGCAGGAGCCCTACCCACAGTACTTTTTGACTTCATTATGTCTCTGCGTGGAATGGACTCCCCTACATGTTATAGGTAGAAGGTCTCCACTAACCCTGGTCCTGATTTTGACTCTCTACTACACCACTCCTTCCACTAATATTTCTGATCAACCCACTACACCTCAGGGACCTTACTGTGAGGACCACCAGTATCCAGATCACTGTTACTGTTCCCTATTTCTACCCACTGAGGTAGTTTCCATTACAGTTCCCTTCAGGGTGACTTCCCTCCCACAGCCTCAGTAGACTCCCCTTATCGGTGCTAACCCCACATAGGCTGACAATGCACTCATTCTATACCACAGCAGTCTATGCTGCAAGCTACCCTCTTCCATATACTTTAGTTCACCATTTGCTCTTCATGATAATCCTCCAGAACTTGCTCAACAAAGAACCTAACCATTCCCCTCCGGTAGCATCCCCGAGCACACCAATTGACCCCCCCGCACAGCTTCTCCTCAGGTCCTGCATCACATCTTCCAGCCTCCACCCCACTGCCACCTATACAATGGACAAGCCTCTCAAGCCTCCAGTCTACCACCACTTCTTCTACCGAATAACACTACACCAGTTTTCAGTTTGTGGTTTCTCGGGGTGTGAAGATGAGGTGTATGGGGCAGATGTTATAGCCCAGGGGCAGATGTTATGAACCCTTAAATGTCCGTGACGCCAGGGCATGGTTTTCCCGGTAACCACCCAAACGGTAGTACCACTATCCCAAGGTTAGGCAGGGTAATAATAGTCCAAGACCAGGTTAGGGATAACGGTAGCTTTACTGAGGTAGACAGATGGAAATAGTCTTTACAGCTCGGCCAGGATCCCAGAGAGGTGACCAGTAACACAGAAGAACCTCGCAGCTTGCTGGGACTTGTAGTGACTTTGACAGACTTTAGGACAGCCACGCTGACTATAATAGACTTGACTATAGACGTTACTTGTAGGTAGGGACAGCAGACATAGATGACTTGACTTACTGACATGTGGCTGTAGGTTAGACTTGAAGCCTCCAGGTGTGCTGGACATTAGCCCTGAGACGTCTGGTCTTTACTGTGCCTCAGGATCTAAGAGAGATTGTAACAGCTCCCCCAGAAGCCAGAAGCCCATAGGTCAACCTGCAGGTCACCTGGTTAGCTGGTGCTCTCTTGGAAACAAACACATCAGGTGAACACATTATCATGTGACTAACTCAAAGGTCCTTAAAGGTCCTTTATACATAACATACAACACTATACATAATATATATTACTATGGGGGAGACACTACAGGAGGGCCCCTAGGACACAGAGGGACTCAACCTGACATGGCCCAAGTACTGTACAGGACTATATCCCGTACTGGGACATCACAAGTTCATCGCAATTTACTTGGTCAAAAAGCCTCAGGACTAACTTACAGGCCAAACTGAAGTTCCAATAGCCACTGAACGCAGACCATCCACATCCTGCTGATGCCTAACCACTCCTTTTTATACCTTCCTAAATGCTTCTCCCAACCATGGAGTGACAAAATATCCCAGTGTCACCACTACCACACCACTTTTTTCGGTCATGAGGCCTACTTTGGGCATGTGACAGCATCTGTACTACCCTCTGTAGCTCATGGACCAGAGTTGTAATTGTAGTTGTGCAACAGCTGGAGGCGCTCTGGTTGGAAAACACTGGTATAGTATATGGTGCAACATTCCA
Source organism: Hyla sarda (assembly GCF_029499605.1). Taxonomy (NCBI): domain Eukaryota; kingdom Metazoa; phylum Chordata; class Amphibia; order Anura; family Hylidae; genus Hyla; species Hyla sarda. The sequence goes on along the minus strand of NC_079189.1, from coordinate 41,413,433 downwards.
GGAGTTGGAGGATTGGTTGGATGAATCCCGCCCATTGCATTGCCAGTATTTTTAATATAAAAAATACCTGCAGGGTGGCCAAAACACTGGCATGGTATACTTTTTTTCAGAACTACACTTTTCAATATGCCAATGTATACCAGGAACATGTTTGATCCATTAATCCTTGTAGATAAGTTCATTGCATAAAACAAACATTGTGTGAAAACATGGTGTGAACATAACCAAAAATAGCCTTCAAGGTCAATGTCCGAACTCGTTATGGATGAAATTCAAGCAAAAACTGCAGCTTCCCATAGTAATGATTCATCTGGGAGTTCTAATGACTTGGCCCGGCTATACACAAAGCAGCATCTCAAATATGTTCAGGCTTTGACTAGAAACACAGGTCAAGGCCTTCAGAAGACAAAGCTCCTCTTTCCTAGATCCTAGATATGAGAATTTTACTGCTGATTGTTGGATAAATCTGAAACAAAAAACATCTGCCAAGTGTGATGTCCATGCAGCACAGGGGTATCCCAAGGGTTGCAACATAACAACTGTTAGATACGAAGCATATATCTAATTCAGTAAAAGCTGGGTGAGATATGGGGAATCTAGGAAACAGTTAAGAAAAAGTTCACTTGATAGAGAATTTGGTAAGTCCTGTTATCTGGCCTGGATTTTATGGGATGAAAGACAGGTTTGGTAGTAGGGCCTTTCATCCCCTGCCTGGCCAGTCCAGATTTTCAGGTTGGCTTCAAGTCACCACAGGTGCTAAGGCCAATAAATACTGGGATTACGAAAGGTGTATCCAGGTCTGCACTGAGAGGCTGTCAGGAACCTCTGATGAGAGTTGTAGTGTTAAATATGTGTCTGCTTTTCAGTCTGGCAGCAGCCCAAACTCCTCAAATCTCCTCTCCCCTCAGCTAAGGTTATGAGCTTGTTGCTGATGATGACCGGACCTTATAGGAGACGTGGACGATAAGCTTATTGTAATTGGGTTTGGCTATTCATGCCTTTCTGCTTTGACGTTCAGCCTTGCACCCCTCCCTATTCACAGGAGGTTTTTTAAATTGATAGTGGATCCAGCATGACACCCAGTCAGAGGCCATATGCCCATGAGGTGAGTGTTAGGGTCCCATCCAAAATGAGGCTAAGTCCGAGTGGTGGATGGGGGACACGTTTTTGACCAAGGGTGCTGCTGCAACCTTCTTTTTTGTATACTCTGTATTTGCCACAGCAGCGTGCACCCGTGTATTAGTTAGTTGTGCTGGCTATTTTTGCTTTCTGCTGTGAACTATCTAAGCTCAGTCTGGCCTGTACTTCTTGCCTGTAATATTGGCTTCTACCATCTGGTTTTATATCTGTAATCTTGTCTGCATTGACTTCTTTGGCAAGTGACTTAACTATTCACTTTTTATTTATGCTGTATCTCACTGCTATCCCACCTTTGACCTGGCTTGATAGACCAATCTCTTTTAGTTTGTTTGTTTGTTTTTTTGTCAGTTTTTATATTGCGTGGGCATTGTTTCCTTGTTTTGCTTTGGTTAACCTATTGTGTCCTGACCTGTTCCCTGACCTCTGTACAAGGACCGTCAACCAGTAGTGGGTCTGTCACTTAGGGCAGATCATCAAGTAGGCAGGGATAGAGACATTTGGGGAGTTCAGGACTGTATGTAACCCTGCCCAATGTGACATAGAGTCACATTGGGAATAACTAATATAATGTTGTTAGCATTAGACAAGTTGGATTTATTTTGTATTTGTTTGTGCCGGAAGTTAAGGGCTCTGTTTGTTTTGTTACTGAAAAAAAAACAAAAAAAACAAGAGGAACCCTGTTTAAGTATTACTTCAGTGTTTCTACCTCTGACTGCTAATTTGCATTAAAACACCCCATTCTTTGCTCAAGGAGAGATGGAGAAATATTGCATTAGCATACCCTGTACTTAACCCCTTAAGGACCAGGCCAATTTTCACTGTAGGACCAGAGTGTTTTTTGCACATCTGACCACTTTCACTTTAAGCATTAATAACTCTGGGATGATTTTACCTTTCATTCTGATTTCTGTTTTTTTGTGACATATTCTACTTGATGTTAGTGGTAAAATTTTGTCGATACTTGCATCATTTGTTGGTGAAAAATTCCCATATTTTATGAAAAAATTGAAAATTTAGCATTTTTCTAACTTTGAAGCTCTCTGCTTGTAAGGAAAATAGACATTCCAAATAAATTATATTTTGATTCACAAATACAATATGTCTACTTTATGTTTGCATCATAAAGTTGACATGTTTTTACTTTTGGAAGACATCAGAGGGCTTCAAAGTACAGCAGCAATTTTCCAATTTTTCACAAAATTTTCAAAATCGGAATTTTTCATGGACCAGTTCAGGTTTGAAGTGGAATTGAAGGGCCTTCATATTACAAATACCCCACAAATGACCCCATTATAAAAACTGCACCCCTCAAAGTATTCAAAATGACATTCAGTAAGCGTTTTAACCCTTTAGGTGTTTCACAGGAATAACAGCAAAACAAAGGAGAAAATTCTAAATCTTCCTTTTTTACACTCGCATGTTCTTGTAGACCCAGTTTTTGAATTTTTACAAGGGGTAAAAGGAGAAAAACCCTCTCAAAATGTGTAACCCAATTTCTCTCGAGTAAGGAAATACCTCATATGTGTATGTCAAGTGTTCGGCGGGCGCAGTAGAGGGCTCAGAAGGGAAGGAGCAACAATGGGAGTGAGAGTGAGAGTGAGTTTTTCTGAAATGGTTTTTGGTGCCAGAACAGCAGAAAACACCCAACATGGCATACAATTTTTGAAACTACACCCCTCAAGGCATGTAACAAGGGGTCCAGTGAGCCTTAACACCCCACAGGTGTTTGATAACTTTTCGTTAAATTCGGATGTGTAAATGAAAAAAAAAATATTTTCACTAAAGTGCAGTTTTTTCCCCCAAATTTACCATTTTTATAATGGGTAATGGGAGAAAATGCCCCCCAGAATGTGTAACCCCATCTCTTCTGAGTATGGAAATACCCCATGTTAGGACATAAAATGCTCTGCGGGTGAACTACAATGCTCAGAAGAGAAGGAGTCACATTTGGCTTTTGGAAAGCAAATTTAGCTGAAATGGTTTTTGGGGGGCATGTAGCATTTAGGAAGCCCCTATGGTGCCAGAACGGCAAAAAAAAAAAAGAAAAAAAACACATGGTATACTATTTTGGTGAACCTCAACACCTCACAGGTATTTCACGACTTTTTGTTAAAGTTGAATGTGTAAATGAAAAAAACGTTTTTTTTTTCCACTGAAATGCTGTTTTCCCCCCAAATTTTACATTTTTTCAAGGGGTAATAGGACAAAATTACCCCCAAAATGTGTAACCCCATTTCTTCTGAGTATGGAAATACCCCATGTGTGGACGTCAAGTGTTCTGCTGGCGCACTACAATGCTCAGAAGAGGAGGAGCGCCATTGAGCTTTTGGAAAGGGAATTTGTTTGGAATGGAAGTCAGGGGTTATGTGTGTTTACAAAGCATCCCGTGGTGCCAGAACAGTGGACCCCCCACATGTGACACCATTTTGGAAACTACACCCCTCACAGAATTTAATAAGGGGTACAGTGAGTATTTACACCCCACTGGCGTTTGACAGATCTTTGGAACAGTGGGCTGAGCAAATGAAAAATAACATTTTTCATTCTCACGGACCACTGTTCCAAAAATCTGCCTGTGGGGTGTAAATGCTCACTGTACCCCTCATTACATTACATGTGGGCTTCAATTCCGGACAAATTTTCTCTGCACAGTGATCTCCAAACTGTGGCCCTCCAGATGTTGCTAAACTACAAATACCAGCATGCCCAGACAGCAAACTGCAAATCGCAAGTGTGAATTCACTTCAATTCAATCGCAAGTCTGATGACCCCCCTGGGCATTTGCACGGGGTGCCTGCTGATCGACATCAGCAGTCAACCCGGTCCAGTCCCCGCCCGGCATGCTGTGCGGACCGAAATTCCCACGGGCGTACAGGTACGCCCTTGGTCCTTAAGTGGTTAAAGTGACCCCTCAGGGTAAAGTGCTCTCAAAAAATCTAAATGTGAATCTGATTTTTAGCTAAGCAGCTAAACATTTGTTACAGTTGTCTCCATTCAGCATCACAGAGAGCAGATGGGACGATATACAGATATAATATATCCATCGGGAGATGAGACAAAACGAATGACTGTCTGAGGGTAGACGTGCAGCCATCTCTGACTGTACACTGTGGAGCTGAATCGTCCTCAACATCATCACGGGCCTCTGTGGTCACATACAAGTATATCATTGTGCTCTAATATGAGTGGCTTACAAAAACAGGCTACACATGATAAACAATGAGATCAATGGCCCGTGAAAGGTCTTCAGTGGTTGGCAAAGACACGCCAAAGAACTGGCTGAATGTCTGATCCACATTCGAGAATAAAACATTCATTACTTTCTTAGTTATCAGCACTCGAAAACTGTATTTAGGGGAATATTAGGCTCCTAATAACAGTGCCAGAGGAGCGTACAGCATTTATAGAATCGATAACAGCATCAGAGAGTGACAACTGACCAAGTCTGAAAGTAATGCATGTCTTAAAGAGAAATATTGCCTCTTTTTTCCTATGATGATTGGCCTCTCACTAGCTAACCAACACCTTGCTCTGCTTAGACACCCCAAAACAGCTGTCTACTGATGGGCATTCTCTCCTTCTAAGGGAAATCTGGATTAGCCTACGTGCCCAGTCAGTTTCCAAGACTCCTAGTCGGAGTGAAACACTGGGGATTATTTACTAACGGACCCCGACTCTTTTTTCTCGGGTTTTGCGCACAAAATGCGACACAATTTGCGACCAAAATCCAAAATCTTCCAGTTTACAAGGAAACCTGACAAGGGGGCGTGGTCATGGGAGAAAGTGGGTGTGGTCTCAACAAAAGGGGGTGTCCCAGACAGTTTTGAAAAAACCCAACCTATTTACTAAGGTTTCCACAGAAAATGTGGTGGATTTGAGCTGAGGAAAACCCGACAGATCAGATCATGTGTAAAAAAAGCAAAATGTAGGGAAAAGTGCAAAACGTAGGGAAACCTTAGTAAATACCATGGAAAATAAATTGTAGGGAATTAAAACCCACAAAGAAACCTACACAACACTCTTAGTAAATAAACCACACTGACTATTAAAGTGAAATCCACTTTTTTTTTTTAAAGTGGGGTTTAAGCTGCTTTGCAAATCCTTTCTTCCCTATATATGAGATGCTCAGAGAGATAAACAAAATTCAAGCTTCTGGGCGCTGATCAAATGAAGTAGGTAGGTGCGGACACAGAAATATTGTCCAAAAAACTGAATTTATTTGCACAGAGCAACGCGTTTCCGGTCCGTAATGGACCCTTCATCAGGCAAGGCCTCAGTCTTACACGGTATGTATGACTAATGGTGCAAATTGGTGCCCAAAACACGTTACCTCTGCTTCCACAGTGTTATATGGTATATTTTAATTGCAACATGAAATGAATTAAAGAAAAAGACTGAACCTTTTCTTGTTTCTGTACAGGTTTTCTGTCTTGAGGTTGAGAATGTGTCTGTTTACTTATAGCAGACAGAGAGGTTGAAAATGGAGAAAAAATGCTAAAAAAATTCTTAAAAAATAAAAAAAACTGTCTGCTCTGCTTTTATTCATAGTCAAATTTGTAATTTTTTGTTTGATTTTGAGTCTCTAGTGCAGTAAAAAATACGAGGTGAGATTTGCTGTAAATGACTCTGCTTATTTATGTAATGCGGAATAATGTATACAATGGCGCTGGCTCTGGCAGGCTGGACAGACAGCCGCCGTCTCTCTCCCCGCGCTCAGGAAGGAAGAGAGATGAGAGCACACTTGAGCAAGTGAGGAAAGCAAGAGATGCCTTTATTTTGTCAGCTGTTGAGTCACATGGTGTATATCCTGCACCTGTGCGCCTGTAAACCGTGGCAGCTATTAACAGCCGCTAACACAGATATGATGTCATGGATCTGACCTCTCAGCCGCCGAGCTCTAAGCCATGGCCTGGGGCATATGTTACAGTCTCCGAATGTCTCACCTGATGGAATGTATCACATGTTCTGGGCTGCACGCACTATTCCAGGGACACTGAGAAACACGGAGAAGCCTTTTTTTATTGTATTTATTCAACTAAACATTGAAAATCAGAATGTCAAAAACATAAAAGGTCACTGAGCCCCCGTTATAAGCTGACACAACCTGTTACTTTTCAGCTTGTTCTGTGTACACCGTCCATTTATTGATCATCTGAGGTCATGGTAGCAATGAAAAGTACCAACTTTATTGTAAAACTGGATGCAGATAACACAGGATCCACCATTCACAATAGGTAATGGCACTTAGTCTATTTATTACAGATTTCTTCTGTACAATAAACTTACATTGCAACACAAATAATGTTGGGCGAATATTCGCATTTAAAATTTTTAGCGCGAATATTGCAAATTTGCGAATTCATGAATATTGTGAATATATTCGTCATATATTCGAAATTGCAAATTTACGCTTTTTTTCCACATATGCGCATATGTGAATATTTGCATATTCCTTCTTTTCACTTGTGGGCCAATTAGAATGATGCAAATACACTTGTCAGAGGTTATCAGCAACATCCCTAGCAACCAATAGTAAAGTTGCCCACCCCTCACTGTTTTCTTCCTCGAATACGCAAAATATAACGAATACGCAAAATTTGCAAATATAGGATGAATATTTGTCTACATATTCGCAAAATATCGCAAATTCAAACATGGGCAATGCCGCTCATCACTAAACACAATATAGGAATGGCAAACACGGCATTTACCTAGGGGCAATCAGTAACAGGTCCTTCCAGAGATTCCCAGCAGCAACATATGGGACTTTTAATAAATGGGACATTCTGTTGGCACCAGCAGGACCCCTGAATTTTTAACCGCTTACACTTATTCTCAGTGGTGTGTGTGTGTGTGTGTGTGTGCGGGGGGGGGGGGGGTATCACTCCACTCCGAGTGCCACTTACCAGGGAAGTGCAAATCTCCCCAATCCACCTGACCTAGCACATAATAATGTGGGCGGTTTAGATGGTGTCCAAAACACCTGCACTATCATCCGCTCGCTAACCGGGGAGTCCAGGACACTTGTCCCAGATCCCCAGGTCAGCGAGCTGCAGCTGGTTGTGTAGTACGCAGCATGAAGACAGCTTCAGACAGAGGCCTATCAGGTGACGAAATGTAACCTCTGCCCTGACGCAGGCGATGACATCGAGGTGGTTTATGCCTACTGGGGTGGATTACTGCCAACTAGGGCAGATTACTACCTACTGGGGGATTACTTCCTAATTGGGAGTGGTTACTTCCTACCAGGTGGATTACTGCCTATTGGGGGATTACTGCCTATTGGAGGGATTACTGCCTATTGGGGGGATTATTGACTAATGGGGGGTGGTTACTGCCTACTGGGGGGAGGATTAATTGCTTACTGGTGAGGACTATTTTCCTACTGGGGGAGCTACCTGACTAATTGGTGGATTTCGTCTAACTGAGGAGGCTACCTGCCTAACTGGGGACTACCTAACTGTTGTGGGAGACAAAATTAATGGGGGACCTACTTACATGTTTATTTTTACTGTTTGGCCCACAGGGGGCCTTATTACTGTTTGATAAACTATAGACGGGTAGATTGTATAGAGGTGGGATGTGTGTTGGAGAAAGAAAAACAAAAAAGGAGCCTAAAATGTTTTTCTGGCACTTTCTGCAGAAAAGAGTGATGTCGGGAAGAAGTCGTCATGGTGGTTTGGACATTGTGATGGTCCAGGCAACCTCTTTACTGTTATTGATAAAGGTTTTAACCATAATTTTTTTGGCTGAGGATTTTATTTTGATGTCTTTGTGATGTGCTCATATAACGGGATCTGATTGTAGTTACATTGTTATACCACACTCATAGCAAGATCTACCTATCTATTTATCCAAACAAGATCATTCTAACACATAAACTTGTGGTACTCACAGGATGATGAGTGTAACAGTTCCAGCTAGCTGGGAGTAGTAGTTCTCCGGATATGTCAAATAGCAGGGTGGTGTGGCTAATCAGATGTTACCCCAGTGTGTCCAACATCCCTTTCGTCAACTGAGTTGTTCCTGTGGACGTGCAGAAATGGGACTTCTGGACACTAGAATTACATGAAACAACTTGAACGCTTTACTGAAACTTCTGTGCAAATCCAATACACTTCAAGTTCTTTGGCACAGAGCAGAACATTACAGTGTTTAGTGCAAGGTGAATGATTATTTGGTCACTGTCCCTTTAAAGGTTGCTTTTGCAGCAGATTTAAAGGGGTACTCCAGTGGAAAACAATTGTTTTCAAATCAACTGGTTTCAAAAAGTTAAACAGATTTGTAAATTACTTCTATTAAAAAATCTTAATCCTTCCAGTACTTATCAGCTGCTGTATGCTCCAGAGGAAGTTGAGTTGTTCTTTTCAGTCTGACCTCAGTGCTCTCTGCTGCCACCTCTGTCCATGTCAGGAACTGTCCAGAACATTAGAGATTTGCTATGGGGATTTGCACCAACTCTGGACAGTTCTTGACACAGACAGAGGTGTCAGCACTGTGGTCAGACAAAAAAAGAACAACTTAACTTCCTCTGGAGCATACAGCAGCTGATAAGTACTAGAGGGGTTAAGATTTTTCAATAGAAGTAATTTACAAATTTTTTTAACTTTCTGAAACCAAATGATTTGAAGAACCCCTTTGAGCATGAGAGCGTGCGCATATGACATCACGGAAGGACCCCATTCACGCTGGCGCATTGAGGTAACTGATACCCTGTAGAATCTATCATTCAGCACAGTTCCGCTTGCGCATATGACATCAGCCCTAAATGACTAGCATTTTCACTGTGCCCTGGTGCGTACCACATAGGAAGATACCAGTACTCAGTGGCATACCAAGGGGGGGGGGGGGGGACGGGGTAGGTGGCCCACCCCGGTAGACACTCACAATGGGGGTGCATTGACGGAGTCACTCCCCCCCATCCACAGCTGCACCGTGACCGTGATGCTTTTCCGCCCGGCTCCTGCATCTGTGGAGTCAGAGCAGCAGGGGGAGGAGCATTGAGACGGCACGCAACGTGACGTCACAACGCTGACGCCGGCGATTCCACGGATCTTTTAAAGGAGCGGAAGGATCCATCACCAGCGGTCAGACGGAAGCATCATCAAAATGTAAGTAAATAATTCTATGTGAAGGGAGGGGGTGTATTTAAGGGGGGGAGGCGGTGTAATTAAGGGGGGGAAGGAGGGGTGTAATTAAGTTGGGAGGAAAGGGTCGTAATTAAGGGGGGAGGGGGTGTAATTGGGGGGAGGGGGGTGTAATTAAGGGGGGGAGGGAGGGGGTGTAATTAAGGGGGGAGGGAGGGGGTGTAATTGGGTTGGAATGCCAAACAAACGGTCTGCCAAATGCTCTAGGTACGCCCCTGCCAGTACTATAAATAATACATCGTTAGTGATGGTTTTTATTGGGGTCCAGGATCCTTGTTGGACCTCTTTAGAGGGGTATCAGGATCTCCTCCTCTCACAGACATCTGTGTTAAAAATCACTTTTCTCGATTTTTTTGGTTGATAAAGAAGGAGTGTGAGTATTTTATTATAGTTATGGTCAAATGTTATAAAGCCGACATTCCAGCAGTAACAGAGGAATGGCGTAGTGTTACAGATTGTGTGAGGATTGATGGGAACGGGCCAATCCGGACGGGTTCTAGGAAGTAAACAACCCCGATTATAATTAGAAATTCCCAGATTAAAAAAAGAAACAAATGCTGGGTGGACAGGAAGCAAATATGTGAAATGTTTACTGCATTCTAAATTTATACTTCCCAGAAAGTTATTAGGAATGCACATTTTTCCAACAGTTCACATAAAGAAGAACTCCAACTTTATTCTGAAAAATTAACAAAATCATATCTTATTCATTTAAAATGGGGAAAAAGAAAGTCGAAAACAATGCATGGGAACATTCAGGTTTGTACGAAAACTATAGAAAAGGACAGGCGTCCTGCACTCACCGCGTAAGATCTGGTTATTCGGCTCCCATCTCGGGCCGCTCCTCCGGTAGGGAATTCAAGACAGCGTGGGGCGCTCAGAGGCGACTGCCAGCGGTTTCACGCATATAAATGCGCTTCGTCCGGCCACCATATATCTCCATGGGAGAGCCTTGAGGCCCCATAACATTGTGGGTTCACTGCAATTGGTCTAGAGCAAAAAACAGCTACATTTTGAATTAAAAAAACAAACAATAAATGTGGATTCTAGAACAACATTACATTTAACTAGTACCTGTCCTATCCCACATAAAAATAATGTTATATGTTATTCAGTACTCAAAGGGGATATCCAGAAATCAAAAAACACTAGTTACTTTCAAAAACCTCTTCCCGTCTGTCTCCAGGTTGGGTGTGGTTCTGCAGCTGAGTTCCATTTAAGTGAATGGAACCAAGTTGTAATACCACATGCAACCTGGAGACAGACAGGGAGCGTTTTTTGAAAAAAAATTATCTCTGTTTTTCGATTCCTGGATAACCCCTTTAATCCTCATCATGTTTATATAGGGGGCATTTATCATTGTCTTTAGAGCTCTTTTTGTGTGTAGATTTGTCTCACATTTGGCTGCACCACAGGCTATTTTTTGCTCATTTTTGGTTTACACTTTTTTTCTTTAATCCCTTAAGGACCAAGCCCATTTTCACCTTAAGGACCAGAGCATTTTTTGTACATCGGACCACTGTCACTTTAAGCATTAATAACTATGGGATGCTTTTACGTATGAATTTGATTTGTGACATATTCTACTTTAACATAGTGGTAAATTTTCATCGATACTTGCATCATTTCTTGGTGAAAAATTAAAAAATGTCATGAAAAATTTGAAAATGTAACATTTTTCGAACTTTCAAGCTCTCTGCTTATAAGGAATATGGATATTCCAAATAAATTATATATTGATTCACATATACAATATGTCTACTTTATGTTTGTATCATAAAGTTGACATGTTTTTATTTCTGGAAGACATCAGAGGGCTTCAAAGGTCAGCAGCAATTTTTCAATTTTTCATAACATTTTAAAAATCGGAATTTTTCAGGGACCAGTTCAGCTTTGGAGTGGATTTGAGGGTACTGTGTGTTATAAATACCCCATAAATGATCCCATTATAAAAACTACACCCCTCAAAGTATTCAAAATGACATTCAGAAAGTTTGTTAATCCTTTAGGTGTTTCACAGGAATAGCAGCAAAGTGAAGGAGAAAATTCAAAATCGAAATTTTTAACACTAACATGTTCTTGTAGACCTAGTTTTTGAATTTTTACAAGGGGTAAAAGGAGAAAAAGCTCCCCAAAATGTGTTACCCAATTTCTCTCAAGTAAGGAAATGCCTCATTTGTGAGCGTAAAGTGCTCTTTGGGTGCACTAGAGAAGGAGCGACAATGGGATTTTGGAGAGTGAGTTTTTCTGAAATGGTTTTTGGGGGCATGTCACATTTAGGAAGCCCCTATTGTGCCAGAAGAGAAAAAAAAAAAACACATGGCATACTATTTTGGAAACTGCACCCCTCAAGGAATGTAACAAGTGGTACAGTGAGCCTTAACACCCCACAGGTGTTTGACGACTTTTCGTTAAAGTCGGATGGGTAAATGAATTTTTTTTTTCACTAAAGTGCTGGTTTTCCCCCAAATTTTACATTTTTACAAAGGGTGATAGGAGAAAATGACCCCCAAAATTTGTAACCCCATCTCTTTTGAGTATGGAAATACCCCATGCGCACTACAATGCTCAGAAGAGAAGGAGTCACATTTGGCTTTTGGAAAGCAAATTTTGCTGAAATGGTTTTTGGGGGGCATGTCACATTTAGGAAGCCCCTATGGTGCCGGAACAGCAAAAAAAAAAAAAAAACACATGGCATACCATTTTGGAAACTACACCCCTAAAGGAATGTAACAAGGGGTATGGTGAGCCTTAACACCCCACAGGTGTTTGACAAATTTCCACTAAATTTGGACGTGAAAAAGAAAAATTAGATTTTTTTTTTCACTAAAATGCTGGTGTTACCCCAAATTTTTCATTTTCACAAGGAATAATAGGAGAAAAAGCCCAAATTTGGAGTATGGAAACACCCCATATGTGGATGTAAAGTGCACTGCTGGCGCACTACAATGCTCAGAAGAGGAGGAGTGCCATTGAGCTTTTGGAGAGAGAATTTGTTTGGAATGGAAGTCGGGGGCCATGTGTGTTTACAAAGCCCCCATAGTGCCAGAACAGTGGACCCCCCCACACGTGACCCCATTTTGGAAACGACACCCCTCACAGAATGTAATAAGGGGTGCAGTGAGCATTTACCCCCCACTGGCATTTGACAGATCTTTGGAACAGTCGGCTGTGGTTTTTCAACAGCTGGAGGCTCCGTTTTGGAAACACCGTACAATAATTTTTTTCTTTTTATTGGAGGGGGGCAGGGGACTGTGTAAGGGTGTTTATATGTAGTGCTTTACTTTTTATTTTGTGTAGGTGTAGTGTAGTGTAGTATAGTGTAGTTTTTTTAGGGTACATTCACACAGGCGGGGGTTTACAGCGAGTTTCCCGCTGGGAGTTTGAGCTGCAGCAGAGAATTTGCCGCATCTCAAACTTGCAGCAGAAAACCGCTGTAAACCCCCACCCGTGTGAATGCACCCTGTACATTCACATGGAGGGTGCAAACCTTCAGCTGTTGCAAAACTACAACTCCCAGCATGCACTGACAGACCATACATGCTGGGAGTTAAAGTTATGCAACAGCTGGAGGCACATTGGTTGCAAAACACTGAGAGTTTGTTACTTAACTCGGTGTTTCGCAACCAGTGTGTCTCCAGATGATGCAAAATTACAACTAACAGCATGTACGGTCTATCAGTTCATGCTGGGAGTTGTAGTTTGAAGCAGCTGGAGGCACAATGGTTTTGAAACACTGGGTTAGGTAACAAACTCAGTGTTTCATAACCAGTGTGCCTTCAGCTGTTGCAAAACTATAACTCTCAGCATGCACTTACAGCCAAAGGGCATGCTGGGACTTCTAGTTATGCAACAGCTGGAGGCACACTACTGCAACTCCCGGCATGCCCTTTGGTAGTTTGTGCATGCTGGGTGTTGTAATTATGCAATTGCTGGAGGCACACTTTTTCATAGAAAAAATGTGCCTCCAGATGTTGCATAACTACAACCCCCAGCATGCACAAACTACCAAAGGGCATGCTGGGAGTTGTAGTAGTGCCTTCTGCTGTTGCATAACAACAACTCCCAGCATGCCCTTTTGTGCATGCTGGGGGTTGTTGGTAAGCAACAGCAGGAGGCCAGCCTTACCACCTGCTGCTGATCACACGCCAGATCTTCCTGCCACTGCCGCCACTGTCTCCACTGCGGGGGCCCCAATCCCACCGCCGATGCTGGGGATCGTGGGCTCCCTGTCTACGTACACACTCCCGGCATTCGCTCTTGCCCTCCGGAATAAGGGCGGAATGGGTGCCGTTAGGGACACCTCCACAGCAGGCGTCCTGATTCGTCGGCCGGTAATGGCCGACGAATCAGGACAATCCTGAAATGGCACCAGTGCCACCTCACTCCTGCTTCTATAGGGTAATAGGTGCTGTGTCGGATGGCACCTATCACCTTTTTGATGCAGAATCGCTGCAAATCGCCGATCTGAATCGCTGACATGGGGGGTCTCAGAACCCCCCCAGGGATTTGCACAGGGGGCCTGCTTAACGATTTCTGCAGGCATCCTGGTCCGGTCCCCATCTGGTGAGCGGCGGTGACCGGAATTCCCACGGGCGTACAGGTACGCCCTTGGTCCTTAACTACCAGGACGTCAGGGTGTATCCATACGCCTGTGGTCCTTAAGGGGTTAAAAAGTGTGTTCAGACCAGCTGTTAAGGTTAGTCTTATGCAGTGGTAATGCATTTATCAACTGAGACTGTTGGTGGAAAGGTGCAATAATGGTGCAAAACCACAGAAAAGTCTCTAAACTACACCAGCCCAGACCTAGCTTAAAGGGGTTCTCCGGTGCTTAGACATCTTATTCCCTATCCAAAGGATAGGGGATAAGATGCCTGATCGCGGGAGTCCCGCCGCTGGGGACCCCCGGGATCTTGCACGCGGCACCCCGTTTGTAATCAGTCCCCGGAGTGTGTTCGCTCCAGGTCTGATTACCGGCGACCACCGGGCCGGCGGCGTGTGACGTCACACGGGGGCAGAGGCGTGACGTCACACGCCGCCGGCCCGGTGGTCGCCGGTAATCAGACCTGGAGCGAACACACTCCGGGGACTGATTACAAACGGGGTGCCGTGTGCAAGATCCCGGGGGTCCCCAGCGGCGGGACTCCCGCGATCAGGCATCTTATCCCCTATCCTTTGGATAGGGGAAAAGATGTGTAAGCACCGGAGTATCCCTTTAACTTTTTGGTGTATGCAAAGAGTGAAGTTTCAGAAAATGTGTACCTGCACAAAATGTATCAATTGCCCTTTTACCATTTAAAAAAAATGCTCATACACATTACCAGCACACAAAAAATGGTGTAGAAAAATGCTTCACTTACACCTACAATGAGAAATGCCCCTATTATTTGTATGTCTCTAGCGCCTATATTTCTCTTACTAATACCTTCTGTTGCTCACTTGTTTATCATTCTGTGCTCTGGAAGGGGCGTGTCCTCACTCTGCATGACTCCTCTTCCTCCTAGTGCTGGGTCTCCTTATCCAATCACTGCCGGCTGCCCTGTAATCCCCTCCTCCACTCACTAGCACAGGTACAACTAAAAACTTAGATACAGCTCTGGGGGAAATTTATCAAAACCTGTGCAGAGGAAAAGTTGTCCAGTTGCCCATAGCAACCAATCAGATCGCTTCTTTCTTTTTTCACAGAGCTTTTCAAAAATGAAAGAAGCGATCTGATTGGTTGCTATGGGCAACTCAGCAACTTTTCCTCTGGACAGGTTTTGATAAATCTCCCCTAGAGTCTCCACATGGGAAAACTATCGAAAAACTCCACGTATGTCATATATTGGTTAGAAAGTTGCGCTGTCATCGAATTGCATGCATTGACTGATGTATTGAAATGCGTCCACCAGTCCCTTTAATCTGCTGATCAACAGGGATACCAGGAGCTGGACCACTACCAATCTGATATTGATGGTCTATACTAACAATAGGCTATCAATAAATAAATAAAAAATCTGAAGAAAAAAAAACAGCTTTAGGGTGCGGAGATTCTGTCTGGCAGCCGCCGCAAAAAATACTTTTGCGCTAGGGCCGTGGGGCACTGAGCCGTCACCATTGACAGCTATGCAGTGCTCGCGGAATCCGCGCAAGGAATGAACATGTTCTTTCTTTGCGCGGAACAGTTTCAGCTGCGGAATTGTCTGCCGCTGAAATTCCGCAGTGTGAATGGGTCTCGTGAAGAACCGTTCACACTAATGTTAAGTTGATACTGCGGAATTCCGCTCACGTAATTCCGCCCGTGGAATTCCGTAGTGGGAAGGTACCCTTCAAGGGGTACTCCGCCCCTAGACATCTTATCCCCTATACTTTGGATAGGGGATAAGATGTCTGATCGTGGGGGTCCCGCTGCTGGGAACCCCGTGATCTCTGTGCAGCACCCGGTATTTGTCTAAAACGCTGGCGGTGGTGTGACGTCACGAGGGGCGTGGCTGTGACATCACACCACACCCCTTCAATGCAAGTCTATGGGAGGGGGCGTGGCGGCCGCCACGCCCCCTCCCATAGACTTGCATTGAGGGGACGTGGTGTGACATCGTGAGGGGGTGTGGCCATTACATCACGACCCTGCCACCTGCTCCAAGCATTCAGAACAAAATGTTCCTAATCTGGGATGTGCACTGGTCCAAATCTGGGATGTGCACTGGTTGACTAGAAAGGGGGCTTGACCCCTGCCCTTTTGATATTACTCCTAAAAGTGCCCTGGGCAGTCTGGCATTATTAAAGGGAACCAGTCATCAGATTTAACCCTATATAATGCTTGGCAAAGCGTTATATAGGGTAAAATTGTTGTCCTCACCATCCCCGGGGGACGCTCCTGCCCCCAGGGATGGTGAAGATATGAAGTTATAAACTAGTCACCGCCGCCGCCGTAAGTAGTCACCTGGGCGGGGAGCTCTTCTCATCTACTCCCGTTCTTTGGCCGGCAGCGACACCCCCTACGCTTGATTGATGGACTGTGTCATTGTTCCGCTCACTGAACAGACGGAGGAGAGTGATGACGCGGCCCGTCAATCAAGCGGAGGGGGCGTCGCTGCCGGCCGAAGAACGGGAGTTGGTGAGAAGAGCTCCCCGCCCAGGTGACTACTTACGGCGGCGGCGGTGACTAATTTATAACTTCATATCTTCACCATCCCTGGGGGCAGGAGCGTCCCCCGGGAATGGTGAAAATAAAGATTTTACCCTATATAACGCTTTACCAAGCGTTATATAGGGTAAAATCTGATGATTGGTTCCCTTTAAGTGGACATTTATATGAATAATTATGGGAAGTGTCCTTTTTTTTTTTTCAGTTCAGCCCCTGCCCCCCAAAATGCCTGTGCGCGTCCCTGCTCCCAATGCTGGGGCAGCAGAGTATCCCTTAAATCACATGCTGTAAAACCCAGAAAACTCCTTCAAAATCCAGACCCTATTTAGAAGACCGGAGACTAGTCATGGAACATATGCCGCCACTGACCACACAGTCTTATGAACATGAAACGCCAGTGGTATGGTCCACAGGGACCAATCACATTCCATCTATCATTTTTCTTAAATATAGGATGATAAGTGGATACATACAGCGTCTCTAGGGCATTCCGCTAAACCAATCTGTTTTCTACTT
Organism: Hyla sarda; assembly: GCF_029499605.1. Taxonomy (NCBI): domain Eukaryota; kingdom Metazoa; phylum Chordata; class Amphibia; order Anura; family Hylidae; genus Hyla; species Hyla sarda. Next base: position 41,396,504 of record NC_079189.1, on the reverse strand, counting down.
TTTTGAGAAATTCGGCTAATGAAAAAAAAAGGTCAGTCAGATTACTCAAACCACATTTTCAAGAGTTGTTCACAGTTAGCAGAGCCAGATTTTATAGCAAGCAGATGCACGGCTTAGTCATTCACATACGATGATAGCTAGATGCAAAAAATGATGACCTAATGTCAATGATTTGGAACGGGTATATTGGGTCATACACGGATGTCAGGATGAGGAGCACACCTTCACTTTGAACAATGGGGAACAGCATTATTTATTTTTTATTTATTTTTTAAATCAACTGGTGCCAGAAAGTTAAGCAGATTTGTAAATTACTTCTATAAAAAAAATCTTAATCCTTCCAGTACTTATTAGCTGCTGAATACTACAGAGGGAATTCTTTTCGGAACACAGTGCTCTCTGCTGACATCACGAGCACTGTGCTCTCTGCTGACATCTCTGTCCATTTTAGGAACTGTCCAGAGCAGCATGTTTGCTATGGGGATTTTTGTCCTACTCTCGACAGTTCTTAAAATGGACAGAGATGTCAGCAGAGAGCACTGTGCTTGTGACGTCAGCAGAGAGCTCTGTGTTCCAAAAAGAAAATAATTTCCTCTGTAGTATTCAGCAGCTGATAAGTACTGGAAGGATTAAGATATTTTTAATAGAAGTAATTTACAAATCTTTTAAACTTTCTGGCACTGGTTGATTTAAAAAAAAAAAAAAAGTTTTCCACCGGAGTACCCCTTTAACCCCTTAACGACGCAGGACGTATATTTACGTCCTGCGCCGACTCCCGCGATATGAAGCGGGATCGCACCGCGATCCTGCATCATGTTGCGTCGGTCCCGGCGCTCATCAACGGCCGGGACCCGCGGCTAATACCACACATCGCCCATCGCGGCGATGTGCGGTATTAACCCTTTAGAAGCGGCCCTTTAGAAGCTTTGACCGCCGCTTCTAAAGTGAAACTGAAAGTGACCCGGCTGCTCAGTCGGGCTGTTCGGGACCGTCGCGGTGAAATCGCGGCGTCCCAAACAGCTGACCGGACACCGGGAGGGCTCTTACCTGCCTCCTCGGTGTCTGATCGGCGAATGACTGCTCCGTGCCTGAGATCCAGACAGGAGCAGTCAAGCGCCGATAACACTGATCACAGGTGTGTTAATACACGCCAGTGATCAGCATAGGAGATCAGTGTGTGCAGTGTTATAGGTCCCTATGGGACCTATAAAACTGCAAAAAAAATTTTTTTTTAAAGTGTTAATAAAGGTCATTTAACCCCTTCCCTAATAAAAGTTTGAATCACCCCCCTTTTCCCATAAAAAAAATAAAACAGTGTAAAAAAATAAAATAAATAAACATATGTGGTGTCGCCGCGTGCGTAAATGTCCGAACTATAAAAATATATCATTAATTAAACCACATGGTCAATGGCGTACGCGCAAAAAAATTCCTAATTCCAAAAAAGCTTATTTTGGTCACTTTTTATACCATTAAAAAAATGAATAAAAAGTGATTAAAAAGTCCGATCAAAACAAAAATCATACCGACGCAAAAAATGAGTCCTCATACCGCCCTGTACATGGAAAAATAAAAAAGTTATAGGGGTCAGAAGATGACATTTTTAAACGTATAAATTTTCCTGCATGACAAAATCAAACCTATATAAGTAGGGTATCATTTTAACCGTATGGGCCTACAGAATAATGATAAGGATTCATTTTTACCGAAATATGCACTGCGTAGAAACGGAAGTCCCCAAAAGTTACAAAATGGCGTTTTTTTTTCGATTTTGTCGCACAATGATTTTTTTTTCCGTTTCGCCGTGCATTTTTGGGTAAAATGACTAATGTCACTGCAAAGTAGAATTGGCGACACAAAAATTAAGCCATAATATGGATTTTTAGGTGGAAAATTGAAAGGGTTATGATTTTTAAAATGTAAGGAGGAAAAAACGAAAGTGCAAAAACGGAAAAACCCTGAGTCCTTAAGGGGTTAAAGAGTTACTCCGGCAAAAAAATTTATTAGCTCCATATGCCAGGCTGCCGGAAATTAATAAAGAGAAAACTTGCCTTACCTCCCGCCCCACCCCTGGTGCAACCAATATCAATGTCCCGTCCTCCAGTGTGTCTTCTTCTTCTTCACACTGCCGCTCAGCCTACTGCCGGCCAATGCAGGACACGGCTTCAGTGGGCGATTAACTGAGCTGCATTGTTATGCGTCCCAGAAGACGGAAGACCGCATCGGAGGACAGGATATCAATACCAACGGTGTTGAGGGAGCGGCGGGAGGTGAATCAAAGATAATTTTATAAAGGGGTATTCCAGGGAAAAAAAATATTTATATATTAACTGGCTCTAGAAAGTTAAACAGATTCTATTCTATAAAAAAAAAATCTTAATTCTTCCAATAATTATCAGCTGCTGAAGTTGAGTTGTTCTTTTCTGTCTGACAACAGTGCTCTCTGCTGACACCTCTGTCTGTCTCGGGAACTGCACAGAGTAGAAGAGGTTTGCTATAGGGATTTTGTTCTACTCTGGACCGTTCCTGAGACAGGTGTCATCAGAGAGCATTTAGGTAGAAAATAACAACTCAACTTCAGCAGCTCATAAGTACTGAAAGGATTAAGATTTTTTAATAGAAGTAATTTACAAATCTGTTTAACTTTCGGGAGCCAGTTGATATACAAAAACATGTTTTTCCCTGGATAACCCCTTTAATTGTGGCAGCAGAACCTGCCATCAGGGGTAAATGACAGAACATTGAAGGGAGCCATTTCTTCTCCAAACTGCCATGACATTTGTCTACAGAATGTGCCAGAAAAACATCTTAAATTCCTTCCTTTTTTTAACACAATCTCCCCATCTATAGCCCATCAAACCTTTAAAATGCCTACCTTGGTACCCCGCACAGTAAAAGTGGCTAGGTAAGTAGGTCCCCTATTAGGTAGGTACAGCAGGTGAAATAGGAATTGAGCACATCACCATTTTTCTGACTCAATATATTTACAAAGGTGCTATTGACATTACATTTTCACCGGATGTTGGTAACAACCCAAGTAATCCATGCATACAAGAAACCAAAACAAATCAGCTTAGAAATTAAGTTATATGTAATATTGTTAAATTGAACATATGAAGAAAGAGAGGTGCAAAAGGCATGGAAAGCCAAGACAACAGCTGAAATCTATCAGTAATTAAAAATCAATCCAGTTGATGGAATCCCAATTGATGGCTACAAAAAGGTCTCATTGCTAATGTGTCACACAAGACACATCTTATAATGGGTAAAAGCAAAGAGCTGTCTCAGGACCTTTACAACCTAATTGTTGTAAAACATAACAATGGTGTTGGTTACAGGTTCATTTCTAAGTTTCTGAATGTTCCAGTGAGCACTGTTGGGGCCATGGACTTAGATTTAACGGTTGTTTCAAAGTAAACAGTAGTTAGCGAGAAAAATGGTGACGTGTTAAATATTTATTTAATCTGCTGTATGTCCATAGGTAGGTAGTTCCCCCATTATGCAGGTATGCCTCTACCATTAAAGGGGTACTCCGCTGCTCAGCGTTTGGAACAAACTGTTCCGATTGCTGGAGCCAGCGCCGGGAGCTCATAACGTCATAGCCCCGCCCCCTCATGACGTCACACCATTCCCCCTCAATGCAAGTCTATGGAAGGGGGCGTGATTGCCGTCACGCCCCCTCCCATAGACTTTCATTGAGGGGCGTGGTGTGACGTCACTAGGGCCGTGGCCGTGATGTCACAACCCCTGCAGCCCGCACCCAGCGTTCGGAACTAAATGTTCCGGACGCTGAGGCAGTAAAGTACCCCTTTAACACCTTAAGGACCTAGGGAGTATGGGTACGCCCTGGGACTTAAGGACAAGTTAACCATGAGGTTAAAATTGAACTTTTTGGCCAGAATGAGCAAAAGTACGTTTGGAGAAGAAGGGGAACAGAATTTAATGAAAAGAACCTCTGTCCCACTGTTAAGCATGGGGTGTGGATCAATCATGCTTTGGGGTTGTATTGCAGCCAGTGGCACAGGGAACATTTCACGAGTAGAAGGAAAAATGGATTCAATATAATTTCAGCAAATTTTGGATCCTAACTTGATGCCATCTGTGAAAAAGCTGAAGTTAAAGAGAGGATGGCTTCTACAAATGGATAATGATCCTAAACACACCTCGAAATCCACGAGGGATTACATCAAAAGGTGTAAACTGAAGGTTTTGCCATGGCCTTCAAAATCTCCTGAACTCAACATAATTGAAAATCTATGGATAGACCTTAAAAGAGCAGTGCGTGACAGACAGCCCAGAAATCTCAAAGAACTGGAAGACTTTTGTAAGGAAGAATGGACAAAGATACCTCGAACAAGAATTGAAAGACTCTTGGCTGGCTACAAAAAGCGTTTACAAGCTGTGATACTTGCCAAAGGGGGCAGTACAAGATATTAACTCTGCAGGGTGCCCAAACTTTTGCAGACGACATTTTTCTGTTTTCTGTTATTCTGAAAGTGTAAATGATGGAAATAAAATCTAACTTTTGTTGACATATTATAAGAATGTCTAATCTGTAATTTGATGCCTTTTGGAGATTTTTCCATCTTTCCTTGGCTTCTTTATGCACATTAATACTGGTTTTTACAAGGGGTAATAGGAGAAAATGTCCCCCAAAATTTGTAACCCCATCTCTTCCGAGTATGGAAATACCCCAAGTGTGGATGTCAAGTGCACTGCGGGCGCACTACAATGCTCAGAAGAGAAGGAGTAACATTTGGCTTTTGGAAAGCAAATTTTGCTGAAATGGTTTTTGGGGGGCATGTCACATTTAGGAAGCCCCTATGGTGCCAGAACTGCAAATAAAACCCCACATGGCATACTATTTTGGTAAAATAGTACCCCACATGGTAAAAATTAGTATTTACACATCCAACTTTAACAAAAAGTTGTCAAACTCCTGTGGGGTATTAAGGCTCACTGGACCCCTTGCTACGTTCCCTGAGGGGTGTAGTTTCCAAAATAGTATGCCATGTGTTTTTTTTTTTTTTTTTTTTTTTTTTTTGCTGTTCTGGCACCATATGGGCTTCCTAAATGTGACATACCCCCCAAAAACCATTTCAGAAAAACTCACTCTTCAAAATTCCATTGTCGCTCCTTCCTTTCTGAGCCCTCTAGTGCACCCACAGTGCACTTGACATAAACATATGAGATATTTCCGTACTCAACAGAAATGGGGTTACAAATTTTAGGGTGATTTCTCTCATTTTACCACTTGTAAAAATTAAAAAACTGGGTCTACAAGAACATGCAAGTGTAAAAAGTGAAGATTTTTTTATTTTCTCCTTCACTTTGCTGCTATTCCTGTGAAACACCTAAAGGGTTAACACACTTACTGAATGTCATTTTGGATACTTTGGGGGGTGCAGTTTTTATAATGGGGTAATTTATGTGGTATTTCTAATATGAAGACCCCTCAAACCACTTCAAAACTGAAATGGTCCCAGAAAAACATTGTTCCCTAACCTCTGAAGACGTCACTTTGGTGGCGAAACATGTTAGGAGGGACAGTGTGATAGTATTTTAAATATCAGCATAGCACCCTTAATCAGTACATTCTGCAGATGTGCTGAGTAGATCCTACAAATCCAGTTGGTCCCTAGGGACAACAAGTTACGTTAATACATGTGGTGCTTAAAATGCTGTTTTTTTTTAAAATCACCTACAGCTCTGATTATTCACTTTATTGTTAAACTATTTAAAAATTAAAGTTAAGTTTTATTTAAGTGAGGGATAAAAAGTGGACTTTTTGTTCAGTCCTTTGGGCTGAGTTGAGGTTAATAAATAAACATATGTTTAGTCCACCCCTCACTAGGGTCATTGATCCTTGTGATCATTAATTTTGAGGTGTCATCGGAGAGCACTTAGACAGAAAAGAACAACCTTAACTTCAGAAGCTCATAAGTACTGAAAGGATTAAGATTTTTTAATAGAAGTAATTTACAAATCTATTTAACTTTCTGGAGCCAGTTGATATATATAAAAAAAAATTTTGCCTGGAATACCCCTTTAAGGGGTCAAGGTTTTTAGAAAAATAGAAAGTCAGCCAAAGACCTGTCCACCAAAAACTATGCCCCCAGACCTCTTGGGTTCCATCACATGGTGTGACATGAGTGTATACGTGTCTCCCCCGGCCTTCACCACCCTGGGACCCATATAATGATTATCATTCCATGAGGAAGGCAGCTGTTCTCCTCCTCGGACACTGGTTATGTGTTACATTATTTAAGGATAATTAAGTGCAATTTATTTTGGGTGTGTAGTTCCTTCTCAGATGTGTCGCTGTATGGTTATACGATTTGCAGCCAAACATCCATGTGCCCGCTCTCCTGTGATTCATCATGACTTCCTGGTATTGAAAGATAATCTTGCTGCTGGTTGTACAATATCATGTAATGCATTTTCCTACTGCAGTCAGAATGTGCAATAAAGGATCAGAGCACACATCTCTGCATATACATCAGCTGCTCTAATATAGGGGCAATCTGCAGAAGGCCCCATGGTAGAATATATGAAATCAGTGACATCAAGTGACGTCACATGAATAGAAGGAATGGGTGCTTTAGGGCAGTTTCTCTACAACTGTCTCACAGTTTGATCATGACTGCTCAGGCTTGAATAAGTTTTGGTGGAGTTCCTATTGGCTGGCCTCTATTTAACAGGTCTTTGGTTTGTGCAGTTCTGTGCGGATTATAGCGTATGTTCTGTAAGTCTGTACCTAGTGTTTCTTGCATCCCTTTAGTTCTGTCGTTCTTGTCCATGTTTCATATTCCTGTTTCTGCAATTCTCATATTTGTCTTTGTGGTGGCCCAGTACGGGAGGTGTTGCCCCGTACCCTTGCTGTCCTGTCAGGCAGCCTCCTTCAGTGTCCCCGGGGCCCCTTGCACCTGTTTCCCCCCTGTACATATGTTCTGCAGTGTATTGTGTTATAAAATGTGTTGTATCTTTAAGAGTTATGTCATGTGATTGTTACCCAGGAGGTACCAGCGATCAGGTGATCCTAAGAGTGACCTATGGGCTCCCTGCTAGTCTCCCCCATATAAGCCCTGGGTGGAGCTTCTCTCTCTTCTCTCTCTCTCTTCTCTTCCTGCTGAGGTCCAGTGCAGTCTTGTCTAGTGTGTGTGTCCAGAGTGTTGGAGGTCTCAAAGTCCAGTCCTGCAGCCGCCATCAATTCAAGTAAGATAAAGTCACAGCTTTATGAGTCAAGTCAAGTCAGTCACTGTCATCTGTCAAGTCAGCGTGGTCTGCATTCAATTGTCCAGTCCTACTACAAGTCCCAGCAAGCCCTTAAGGTCTCTACATCACTGGTCACCTCCGTGGGCCCTGGCTGAACTGTATAGACTTTACCAATTGTTTACCCTCAGTAAAGCTACCATTGTCCGTAACTTGGCGTCGGAGTCTTTATTGCCCCCGTGCCTAGCCCAGGATCCAGCGGTATAACCTTTGGGTGGCTTTAGGCTAAACCACGCCCTGCCGTCATGAATACAAGGGGTTAATGCCATCTGCCCCTAGGGTAACAACATCTGCCATCATCACACCCCGCTACCATATATTTGCTGCAGTTTTGCTCAGTTTATCTTACTGTTTTAGGTTCAACTCAGCTTTGTTACTCTTATTGGGGGAGATTTATCAAAACCTGTGCAGAGGAAGAGTGGTGCAGTTGCCCATAGCAACCAATCAGCTTGCTTCTTTCATTTTCCACAGGCCTCTTTAGAGGCCTGTGGAAAATGAAAGAAGCAATCTGATTGGTTGCTATGGGCAACTACAACACTCTTCCTCTGCACAGGCTTTGATAAATCTCCCCCATTATGTCTTATTAAGACATTGAATTGAAAATGAGGTTTATTGGTATCTGGTCTTAGCTTAGAGTTAGGGTAAGATCTAGTGAAAGATTAATTAGTTAAGGCTAGTCCTTGTATTTGCTCCAGTTTTTTCTTCTTTTTCTTAGTTCCTGACTGCAATCATTATCATTTGGACCATCAACTATTCCATGATGTAGTGTGGTGCCATTATTGTTCTTGTTACCCACCACTATCAATACGTGCTCGTCATGTATTTCTTGAGACTGCATACTTGTCATACATATTGTGACGGGGTTCAACACGTAAGGATTGTCACACAATCAACAGAGCAGGAGATGGGAGAACAGCACCAGGTTTATTGGCAGAGACCACAAAACAAAACACAATTCACACGATGAGGGGTGATCTGGAGTCTGGGCAAACAATGGGCAACAGAAGGGCACAGTCACTGGGCATGGGGAAGGAACAAACTGCAGATCCCGGGATTCAGCTCCGGGTCCAACACTCCACACTCCAATGTATTGTCCACAGTCCACAGATAACACCTCAAGTCCCCTGGGAGGTCCGGCCCTCACATCCGCTCCTCAGTTCACAGGGGTTCACAGCTAAGTCCACAGATAACTCCAACACGACTCCTTGTTCCAGAGGGTGGCCTCAGCCACTGCTCCTCTATCTCAGCAATTCTCCAGATTCTGGGGCACAATCTCCAGGGCAGTGTTGTACTGGCAGCAACTCTTACCGCAGAGATCATCACAGCAACGGCAGGCTCTGTCCTCACATCAGGTCCTGTCTCTGCAACATCACAGCAATGGCAGGCTCTGTCCTCACATCAAGTCCTGTCTCCTGGACATCACACACTCCACCCCGAGTCCCCCACCCAGCTCTTCTTATCTACCCAGATTCCTGTAGAGGGGAGGGAAGGCATCTCCAGCGTCTCCAAGGTGTCTGCCCCAGACCTGAGGTGGGCACCAGGAATAATTTGCATTCCTTTGGTCAATATTCCCCCATCTTCCTGTGTCCATCCAGACCAGACCAGACATACACAGCAGGGTCAATCCACATTCCTCTGCTAAGCATCTTCCTGTGTCCATCTTATGTCCAGTTATATCCACCATGACACACATTATACTGTAAGTCCTGAGTACTGTAAGCTACAGTTAGTACCCAGGAAAGGTGATTGGTATAGGTGAAGTCCTGTTCTGCCATCTAGGAACCAGCCAATGTGTACTAGTATTTTGCCACTTACTCTTTACTCTCTTTTGTATAGGTTTATGATTTGCGAGGTCCTCCACTATTTCTTTAGACCATTGGTAAGTGTTATCTATCTATCTATCGAACTGTGGTATCCTGGAGCAGAACACTTTTGTCCACCAGCCCTGTCGGGTGGATGTCACTTTATGGTGTCTTCTCTGTCCCACAACTCCAGGTTATACTGTCATGCATTTTGTGATTGATATTGAATGTATTTTCCTTTCTTCACTTTACTTTTATTTTCTCTGTCATGTCAAGAGTTAGCTGTATCTTTGTAGGAGGATGCATGGGGAATTACATGTGCACTTTGGCTAATCATGGCCTCCTGCCATTTTCCACCCAGGTCTTTCTTGACATGGAAGAGTTGTTCCAGTCAAAGGAGAGCAATATTAAAGGGTACCCTTAATCAAAAAACTTTTGATGTGTTATAGATTCATGTATGCAGAATAACTTTCCAATAGCATGTTATTAAAAAATATGCTTCTAATTAATTTACCACTAGGGGTCTCCCTACCAGTCCTGGCTGCAAGCTTTTTTTTTTTTTATAGATTTCAGACTCATGGCAGAGTCCTAAATCTTAGACTGCAGCTGGGACACAGACAATCTCAGAACTGCTCCCTGACAGGGAGCAGTGCTGAGCTTGTCTGTGCACCGGCTTGAGTAATGTCTTTGTTAATATTGAATGATCAGTGTGGATTTATGAGTGACAGAACAACAGCGGATAATGGAAGAGGGTGGGGGGGACGGACTGCTCCATCCTGTCATTGGATGCAGTTAAGGCCTTAGACAGGGTGGGGTGGTCCTTCCTTTGGACTGTTATGAGGGGATATGGGTTTGGAGAGGGGTTTATGAAGTGGATGGGAATTCTATATGATTCTCCAAGGGCAGCGGTCTTGGTGAACGGGGTCCAATCAGAGGGATTCCAATTAACAAGGGGAGCTAGACAGGGCTGCCCCCTGTCCCTCCACATTTTTGCCCTTTATGTCAAAACATGGGCAATAAGAAAAGGAAATATGGAAAACAATGGAGGGGTTTGGGTGTCGGGGGACAGAATATCACTATTTGCAGATGACATCTTGTTATAGAACAGTTCAAAGGTATAACCAGCTCACCCCTTAGCCGCCACTCACCACGTCACGGATCCAGCCCGGACAGTGCTGGTAGATAATGGACAAAAGTGGGAAGAAATATCCAACGCAGCAAGAGCTCAAATGCAGGAAATATTTTTTTTGATACAGCAACACACAGGAATAGGCAGTGATGCGTTTCAATCGTCTAAGCGATCTTAGTCATACTGGCCAGTATAACTAAGATCGCTTAGACGATTGAAACGCGCCGGCGAGAAAATGGATGTCTAAAGAAGTCCCAAATATTAATGCATTTAATGCTACAGTACACAAAATAATAAATTTCAAGTTTGGGTGGGCAGTCAAGGCCGGGTTTTTGTCAAAATTCAATGCAATTTGGGATAAATGGATTAAAGGTATGACGGAGAGAGAGAGATTATGCCTAGTAGAAAACCTTAGATAGGAGAGGGGTTAAAGGGGTAGTCCAGTGGTGAAAAACGTATCCCCTATCCTAAGGATAGGGGATTAGTTTCAGATCATGGAGGTTCTGACGGCTGAAATCCAACCCCCCCCTCCCCCCCCCCCCCCCCCCCCCCGCGATTTCTCTGTACGGGGCCCCGACTCGCTGGCCAGATAGCGCGTGTTGACCACGGCATGAAGCGGCGGCTGAGACGCCCCCTCAATACAACTCTATGGCAGATGCAGCGCTGCAGCGCTCTGGCTCTGCCATAGAGTTGTATTGAGGGGGCGTCTCAGCCGCCGCTTCATTCGGTGGTCAACACGTCCCTTTCCCGCGGGCTGTCGGTGCCCTGTACAGGAGATCACAGGGGGTCCCAGCAGTCAGACCCCCCACGATCTGAAACTTATCCCCTATCCTTAGGATAGGGGATAAGTTTTTCACCACTGGACTACTCCTTTAAAAGAGAAAGGAAATTTCTTACATTTTATTTTTCTCCCTTCTGCAATTGGGTGTTTTTTTTTTTTTTTTTTGGGAAGGGTGGAGGGAGGGGTGGATAGTTTTCTAAGGGGAGGTGCTCTGTCCAACCAAGTGGATTGGAATTTTGAATGGGAAGAGAAAAAGAAAATAATATTTCTTAAATCAATTATTTGCTGTATGTGATTAAAAAATTATTATTATTATTATTATTATTTTTTTCCTTCTTCTCCCCTCCCCTCCCTCTCATTGGAACGCATGTTGTGGAGCTGTGGGCTGAATGAATGAATGAAGATTTGCCCCCTTTATAAAAAAAATAATAATAATAAATTAAGCACAAGCTGCACAATAGTTTGCAATAGGAAAAGTTGAATATGAGGTGGTTTCTCCTCGAGCTTGTTGATCCTGAGGATGTGCGATAATCATCAGTAGATCACGAGAGATTCAGGAAGGATGGTGGCATGAAAGGATACCATCTCTATCTGGCAAGAGGAGTAAGCTAAACTAAAGGTAATACAATTGATGGTATAAAATTTTGAAAAAAAGATAAGCAGCTGTGACGAAGAGAAAGAGGAGGGGTGCGAAAACAGAAGGAGGTGGCGTTGGATGGTGTGGCAGGGCCCAAAATGCTAATTGGAAAATGAGTGGAATTGAGGGCAGGGGTTGTGGGTGTTTTTGTTGTTGTTGTTTTCTCTTCTTAAGTGCAAATAAAGGGGGGGGGGGGAAGGGAAAGGAAAAAGGGGAGAGAAATGAGGAGTTCATTTTTGGACAAACAGTAATCATGAATATGGGTGATGTGGGTTGGACATGGCACTGGACTCAAATTTGGGAAGATTGTAAAGGGGGGGAGGGATTTATTCTTTCCATAATGTGTGAAGATATTGATGGCTATATAATTATTGTAATTGAGACATAAAGGAACAATACAGTAGCTTCGGCGAAAAGGGACATCGAACCTGGAACCTCGCAGGTACCTTTTGGTCCGGAGGCGAAGGGTAAGGTTTGTTGGGGGGCCTTTCTCCTATTGGAGAAGGGCTTGCGATAGACCGCATCCTTTGTGCACGTTTTTTTAGTGTAACACGTTTGCACTTTTTCTTGCACTTTGGGTGATTCGAGAGCACGTTCCTCGGCTTTAAAAATAAATAAATAAATAAAGGAACAATACAATTATTATTTTTTTAAAGATATGAGTTGGGCTTTATATGGATATATATAATACACACACATACACAACACTACCGATACATAAATATTGTATTATATGTATATATTTTATTAGTATGTCCGCTTTGTGCGTGTTGGTTGCTGGTATGATGTTTAATTCTGCTGACGGCTGTCCGGGCATGCTGGGAGTTGTAGTTTTGCAAAAGCTGCAGGTCCACAGTTTGGAGACAACTTGCCTACAAGGATAAGAGCTTAGAGGTGGCTGGTAGAAATCTATGTATAATATATATATATATATATATATATACAGTATATATCTCTATATATCTATATATATATATATATATATATATATATATATATAGATGCAAATCATAAAATGTTGCAGTATCTTGTAATACCTTTTTTATTGGACTAACAGAATTTTGTAGAGAAGCTTTCAGGATTCCTCCCTTTATCAAGTCCAAAGCAAATCTAAGCTCACAAGTAGAAGACACAGGTTACATCTCACAGATATGCAGGGGTTAAGACAATAGATGTGGAGAATTCACACTAAGATGGGCCATAAATTGTCCTGTTATGGGAACATAGACTACATAGATAAGGATGAGAAAAAGGGGGGAGGGAGGGAGGGGGGAGCAGGGGAGAAACTGTAATTAAGCAGGACAAAGTGAGATGCAAAAGAGAAGACAGAGCAGGTTATAAGAAATTTTGATAATGAGATAAAAAGCTCAAATCTACATTGAGTCCCCTGCTTTTCGAGTAAAAAAAACGGTATATTTTTGGCTTCAAATGTCTTTCTCTCTTGTGTGTTTTTGAAATTCCCTCTCAGTATCCTGATTGTAAGGTCATGTATGGAGGGGCCTGATTGGGTAAAATGATGCCCAACTGGGGTGCAGTAGTCATTTTCTTTATGGCGGTTGATGGAATGTCTGTGTAGATTCATCCTTTCATTGAGTTTCCATCCGGTTTCACCAATGTAGCATCCCATGTCACACTTGGTGCATTGTATCATGTAGACCACATTTGGGGATGTGCGGGTGTATAGTCCCCTAATGTTATATGTCTTGTTGTTGTGGGTGGCTTCCATCTTGGTGAAGATATGTTGCCAGAGTTTACAGCGGGGTTTGGTGCAGGGTTTGGTCCCATTGTCTGTGTCTGTTCTTTCTGTAGGTAATTTTCGGCTGACCAGCTTTTTTTGTAAATTGTGTGGTTGTCTGAAGGCCAAGGTGGGAGGTTCAGGTAAGATTTATTTTAACATCTCATCTTCCGCCAATATCGGCTGTAGGTCCTTGATAATTTTGTGTATTTCCTCAAGGCCGGATTGTATGTGGCTACCAGTGGTACGCGTGGTGATGGTTGTATCTCTCTGTATTGTAGCAGGTATTCCCGTGGTGTTTGAAGGGCGGAGTGTATTTTCCTATTGATTGTCCTTGGTTTGTATCCTTTTTATTTGAATTTCTCAGACAGTGTGTGTAGGTGCAGGTCTCGGTCATCAGGGTTGGAGCAGATGCGATGGTACCTGGTAGCTTGGCTGTATATGATGCCTTTCTTTGTGTGTGAAGGATGGAAACTGGATTTATGTAGATAGCTGGATTGGTCTGTGGGTTTTCTGTACACAGATGTTTGTAGTGTGTTCCTGTTTATTGTGACAGTAGTGTCCAGGAAGTTCACACTTTCTGTAGAGAAGTCCATTTTGAGTTTGATAGATGGATTGAATGTGTTAAAGGCATCATGAAACTTTCTGAGTTTTTCTTTTCCTTCTGTCCAAATGATGAAAATATCATCAATGTAACGGTAGTATCTGTAGGGTTTGTGAAGTTGTGTGTCTAGAAATCGTTGTTCAAGGTCAGCCATGAATAGGTTGGCATATTGTGGTGCCATCCTGGTCCCCATTGCAGTGCCCATCATTTGTAGATATATGTCACTGTTGAAGCTGAAGTAGTTGTGTGTTAGGATGAATTCTATGAGTTCAGTGATGACTCCAGGGCTGTATTTACGGTTGTGGGTTTGGGATGAAAGGAACAGGTAGCAGGCATCAATTCCATCTCTGTGAGGGATGTTGCTGTATAGAGATTCTACATCCATTGTTACTAATATGGAGTTGCAGGCAAGTTTGTAATCTGATTGAGTTTGTTAACAAAGTCAGTGGTGTCCTGTATGAAGTTGCTGATGTTTTTCACAAAGGGCTTTAATAGGTTTTCTACTAAGCCAGAGATCTGTTCTGTTAATGTGTCCATACCTGTTATTATTGGTCTGCCTGGGTTCCCAGTTTTGTGGATTTTTGGAAGTATGTAGAATGTCCCTGTTATGGGATTTGTGGTCTACATGATACAATGCACCAAGTGTGACATGGGATGCTACATTGGGGAAACCGGATGGAAACTCAACATGACCTTACAATCAAGAGGGAACTTCAAAAACACACAAGAGAGAAAGACATTTGAAGCCAAAATGATACTGTTTTTTGACTCGAAAAACAGAGGACTCAATGTAGATTTGAGCTTCTTATCTCATTATCCAAATTTCTTATAACCTGCACTGTCTTCTCTTTTGCATCTCACTTTGTCCTGCTTAATTACACTCTCTCCCCTGCCCCCCCCCCCTCCCTCCCCCCTTTTCCTCATCCTTATCTATGTAGTCTATGTTCCCATAACAGGACAATTTATGGCCCATCTTAGTGTGAATTCTCCACATCTATTGTCTTAACCCCTGCATATTTGTGAGATGTAACCTGTGTCTTCTACTTGTGAGCTTAGATTTGGTTTGGACTTGATAAAGGGAGGAATCCTGAAAGCTTTTCTACAAAATTCTGTTAGTCCAATAAAAAAGGTATTACAAGATACTGCAACATTTTATGATTTGCATCTATATATATATATATATATATATATATATATATATATATATATATATACATATATGTTTTTTTCTTACAAACCCTTAAGCACATAGTAAATGATCTATCGCACTTTATACATAGATTTCTACCAGCCCCCTCTACGCTCTTATCCTTGTAGGCAAGTCGTCTGTATATATGTATATAGTCCCAGATAAACCCTTCAGATAGTTTTGATAATGTCATGTTCAGTAAGATCGCCATCTACTGGAGAAAATCTATATAAATGAGCATCAAGATAATCCCAAACAGACCTAATACTTCTCCCAACTAACTGGATATAAAAATACGTATACAAAAATATGTTTTTTCTTTTTTTTCTTTTTGTTTTGACTGGATATAACTGTATCAGACTCCCTGTTATGAGACCAGTTCCGTCTGCACTAGTTGCCATCTACAACACGTTTACTATGGCGGCAAAAGAGTAATACTCACTGCCAGTGCCGCCTACAGGGCTTTTTTGCTTGTGGCGTTTGTTCACACTTTAGGCTAAGTTTCCACACATCTTATTTTAAGTGGTTTTATTTTTTACCTGAAAAAAAAAAAAAAAAAAAACACGAAAAACTGTCACCTCATTTTGCACTCCGAATATGCAGTTCTTGTGGCTTTTTTTTATTTATTTTTTTAAGAAAAAATGATAACTCCTTTATACCTCACTGTCTATGAAGTGTGGTGAGGAGCGAAGCAAGGACCCATGGCTAATGCTGGACATCACCACTAATGCGGGACAACCCTTTTAGACCAGTGTTTCCCAACCAGGGTGCCTCCAGCTGTTGCAAAACTGCAACTCTCAGCATGCCCGGACAGCCGTTGGCTGTCCGGGCGTGCTGGGAGTTGTAGTTTTGCAACAGCTGGAGGCACCCTGATTGGAAAACAACGCTTTAGACGCTGTTAAAAACAGCTGCTGGTGGGACCACCGCAGCAATATTGTGCCGCAGTGACCTGATAAGCTCAGAGGACAGGCTGAGGTCCCATACCTAGCTCTGTCTTTTCCTATCAGCACTCCATTAGTGCGGGAAGCCTCAACAGCCTGTAGCAATGGAGCGCCAATAACACTGATCAATTCTGTTCTATGGAGCAGCATTGTTCAGTGCATGCAATTGAAAAATTACATGTAATATTCCCCCATGCGGAATAAAAAAAATTAGTGGAAAAAAAATGTTAATTTTTTTTTTATATAAATGTCAATAAGCCTCTTCTGGAATAAAAGTTTGAATTACCCCCTTTCCCAATTTTTATTAAAATGTAAACATATGCGGTGTCGCCACATGCAGATATGTGCAAACTGTTAATATATATATATATATATATATATATATATATATATATATATATATATATATTTTTTTTTTTTTTTTTTTTTATGTGCGTAAACGTAAAAAAAAAAAATACCAAGGTCCAGAATTGCAGATTTTTGGTGACTTCATACACCAGAATAAAAAGCAATCAAAAAAGACCCATCAAAACAAATCTGGTACCAATAATATCTTTTGATCACAGTGCAAAAAATGAGCCCTCACCCAGCCCCGTATATGAAAAATTAAGGAGTTATAGGGGTCAGAAGATGACAATTTTAAGAATAATAAATTGCCCAGTTGCCCATAGCAACCAATCAGCTTGCTTCTTTCATTCCTAACCAGGCCTGTGAAAAATGAAAGTAGTAAGCTGATTGGTTGCTATGGGCAACTGGGCAACTTTATCTGCACAGGTTTTGATAAATCTCCCCAAATGTTTTTTTAAAGTAGTCAAACAAATTGAAACCAATATAAATTGGGCATCATCATAATCGTATGGACCTACAGGGAAGAGATAAGGTGTAATTTTTACCGAAAAGTCCAATGTGTACAAACGGAAGCCCCCAAAGCAACTAAATTGTTTTTTGTTTTTTTTTCAAGTTTTTTTTTTTTTCACCATAATTAGGTGGTAAAATAAGTGATGTCATTACAAAGTACAATAGGGGGTGCACAAAAGCAAGCCCTAGGTTTCCGCTGGGTTTCCGGGACTGGAGACATGACGTTACGCCCCCTCGTGATGTCACGCCATGCCCTTTTGTGATGTTACGCCATGCCTCCTCCATTTATGTCTATGGGAGGGGCGTCATACCCCCTCCCATAGACATAAATGGAGGGGGCGTGGTATGACATGAGGGGGCATGGCATTACATCATGAGGGGGTGTGGTGTGACATCATGATGGGGGCGTGGTGTGACATCATGAGGGGGCGTGGCGTGACATTGTGGTAACGGGGTGTGATGAGGGCAGATGTTGTTACCCTAAGAGCAGATGGCATTACATCATGAGGGGGCATTGCATGACATCATGAGGGGGCGGGGCATTACATAATGAGGGGGAGTGGCATTACATCATGAGGGGGCATGGCATGGCATCATGAGGGGGCGTTGTGTGACATCATGAGGGGGCGTGGCATGACATCATGAGGGGGCGTGGCATGACATCATGAGGGGGCGTGGTGTGACATCATGAGGGGGTGTGGAGTGACATTGTGGTAATGGGGTGTGATGAGGGCAGATGTTGTTACCCTAGGAGCAGATGGCATTAACCCCTTGTATTTGTCACGCCAGGGTGTGGTTTATCCTCGATACCACCCGAAGGTATACCGCTGGATCCTGGGCTTGGCACGGGGGCAATAAAGACTCTGACGCCAAGTTACGGACAACGGTTACTGAGGGTAGACAGATGGAAAAGTCTGTACAGTTCAGCCAGGGCCCAAGGAGGTGACCAGTGATGCAGAGACCTTAAGGGCTTGCTGGGACTTGTAGTAGGACTGGACAATTGAATACAGACCACACTGACTTGACAGATGACAGGGACTGACTTGACTTGACTCATAAAGCTGTGACTTTATCTTACTTGACTTGATGGCGGCTGCAGGACTGGACTTTGAGGTCTCCAGCACTCTGGACACACACACTAGACAAGACTGCACTGGACCTCAGCAGGAAGAGAGAGAAGAGAGAGAAGCTCCACCCAGGGCTTATATGGGGAGACTAGCAGGGAGCCCATAGGTCCCTCTTGGGATCACCTGGTCACTGATACCTCATGGGTAACAATCACATGACATATCACATGGTATAACTCTTAAAACAACATTACATTTGATAATATATTACACTGCAGAAAATATGTACAGGGGGGAAACAAGTACAAGGGGCCCCGGGGACACTGCAGGTGGCTGCCGGACAGGGCACCAAGGGTACAGGGTAACCCCTCCTTTACTGGACAACCACAACATCATGAGGGGGCGTGGTGTGATGTCAAGTCTTCATTCCCGGAAACCCAGTGGTTTCCAAGACTGGAACAGCAGCTGGCACAGAATACCAGGTGCTGCACTGAGATCATAGGGGGTCCCACCGCTAGGGGATAGGAGATAAGATGTCTATAAGCGGAATACCCCTTTAATGGAAAACTATCACCCTGATCACCCATACTAAACCCAATACACTGGGTTATAGTGTGGGTGACAGGCAATACAAAGATTGGTCACTTACAATAATCGGTGCTATGGTTCCCGAAATATTGGCAGGCGAAGTTCCCCTTCTGAATTCAGGGGGTCGCGCGCAGGAGGTGGGGCCCCCCCGGCTGGCCTCCCCGCTTCTTTCCGTCTTCTCAATCAGCCGTTCCTGTTGGTTAGCATATTCATATTCTGCGACTCCACGTCCTAGTGATGTGAGTCGCATGTCACGTGAGCCTCCTGTGCGACTCCCTGAATTCAGAAGGGGAACTTCGCCAGCCAATATTTTGGGAACCACAGCACCGATTAAAGTAAGTGACCCCTCATTGGATTCTTGGTCACCCAGACTATAACCCAGTGTATTAGGTTTAGTGTGGGTGATCAGGGTGACAGTTTTGCTTTAAATAATGGCTTTTAGTCTTGAGGGTTTTTTTCTCTGATGGGGGAAAATAGGTTAAAAAAAAATCCACATTGCGTTTTTCTTCCTCCTTGTATTTTTTTTTCTCCCTCCCCTTATGTCTATGGGGGGGGGGGGGGGGATGGATAGATTCCCTAAGAAAACCCAGTAGGCTCCGATTTTTGGTAACATTTTTGGAAACAATTGGAAAAAGCAAAATGTTTACGATTGTTGATCCTATCCATCTCTTACAGACTAAAAGAAACTTGTGGACCTTGCAGTTCTCCCCTTTCACCTCAATGGTTAATAACAAAATCCTTATAAAGGGGAGATAGGTTCACACTACCCAATGTGGTGTCCCGGTACCGCATCCTATCAGGTACCTTTTTATTGTGGGTCCCCATAGCCAGAGTCCCTAGGACATCGGGGTTCCTGTTGTCCTGTCCACCCCTAGTCACCTCTCATCCAGCTAGTTATTGCTCCCATAGCTTACTTAGGAAGCATGTAAATATTATATAAAAGCTCTATAAATAGTTAATTACCTGTTCCATAGCGTAACAGGACCTGCGGGTCACGTGGTTAGGTGAACTCTATGGTATTTTTGCTTGAGGACCTTTGGAGGTCCTTGTGACGTAGTCAATCCCATCACTCATTGTAACAGTGAATGATGGATGTTCGGACCAATCAGATTAGCCCTGCCCCCTGCCCATATAAAGGAGCGGCAGCCATGTTCTCGCTCTCTTGTTCCTGTGCAAGCAAGCAAGAAGCATCTGCGCTGCTGAGATCTGTGAGTCTAGGGCTGAACCTTGCGGCGACGGCCGATAATTTCTAAATTCTGAGTGTATCAATCCCCACGCACACTGCAAGATCACCGGACCTTTTCTATCCCCTAAATCCGAACGGATCTGCTGCAATAATTACTCTAAATTCAGAGACTTTAATTTATTTCAAGGTCCGCAACAATTGTCAGTCATTGAGCTATATAAAGACTGTATTCCTGAGACTGTCATTGTTCATTGGATGTACCGCAAGCACTTAAGTCCTTCAGTCATTTCATGCACCTGTCGTTTCTGGGAAGGGCGGCGATAGGCCGGAGAATTACCTCAGCATACTAGCCCTCGGCCTGGCGTCACGAACTATAGGGTTAACATTAACCTCTTATTTACTACAACATCCCAACTACCATACACCCCCCAAGGCTACCACACCAATAAGAAGAAATATGGGCCAAGCAGGTCGTGGCCTCTTTCTTCAATGACCCCATTTGCAGCCACCTCTATATAAGTACTTGCTTGCTAAGCATCCGGACTGCAAGACGTTACTATTGAGGTAACTATAGGGGTTGCAGTGGTCACATTCGTCTTTAATGTTCTTATAAAGTTGAATAACTGAGGGCTGGCAGGAGCAAGGAACCCTAGGTGCCCTCTATGCCAGCGCTTCCTCTAGGATGCAGACGACACAATTAGCACTGCCAGCATCATTCAGCTCTGGTCAGATCAAACTAGAAGAGGCCAGAGCAGAGGAGCAGCAAGGAAGGTGGGTAAGGTGAGTATTCTAAGGGGGGCAGTGGTACAGTTAGGTGGGCAATGACACAGTTCATTAGGGACAGTGTCACAGTTCATAAAGCGGACATAGATACAGATCAGGGGGGGGGCAGTGGCACAGTTTTGGTTGCAATGGCAGAGATCATTGAGGCAGTGGCACAATTTATTTAGGGAGCACATTCATTGTTTTAGGGGGCAAAGTGGCATAATAGGTTCAGTATTCAGGGGCACAGTGTGTGGCAGCTTTCTATTTGCAGTGTACCATGAGTGACAGTGTAATGCAGTTGGCAGCCACTAGTGTGCAGCACATCCTGATTCCTATTTTGGCCGAACTGCACACTCGGCTCCTCCACGCTGCAGACTCCAGACATTCTCCCTTGTACTGATGTAGGAGATGGCAGTTTCTTGTGCACCCTATAGGCTGTTCTTTTAAGACTCCATGTGTGTGCCTTAATTCCTGTCCTCCTCCAATCCCTGGCAGGCACTACTTGTATGAGAGCACTCTTCATTCCCATGGTGCCTGAGAAATAGTTAAGCTTTACTAGTAGAGAGGCGTATCTGCTTCTGTTCTGTTCTACTGTGTCCCTGTGTTCCTGACCCAAGCCTGTTAACGGATTCTGCCTTGAGCTCATCCTGCTTGTACGATCCTGATTCTCCATTGCACGACCCGGATTGTCGACCATGCCTCTGCACACTAAGCTAGCTAAATACCTCCCTCTATTCAGCTCTGCTACACTGGATTTTGTTTGCTGCGTTCTACCATCCCCATTGTCAGCACACCCCACTTAACCGAGTCCACTTAACCGAGTCCACTCTTGCAGTAGAGACATAGGGGGAGATTTATCAAAACTTGTCCATAGGAAAAGTTGCCCAGTTTCCCATAGCAACCAATCAGATCTTTTCTTTCATTTTTAACAAGCCCCCCCCCCCCCCTTGTATCTCCTAAGCAGCTGATGTCCAGCTTCTACATATTGGAGTAAGATAAAGGGTGAAAACCAGGGCAATACTTACACTCTGCTTCCAAGTTTGGCCCAAAACCAAACCAATAAGTGGCACCATGGTTCCACACCTGTTGGGGCGTTACAGGCAGCATTGTATTCAGAGCACAAAAATGGGTCAGTATTGTATTCAGGACACAGTATGTGCAAGTATATTATTGCACCTACTGTGTGTGTGGCAGTATAATGTGTAGGGAGTACAGCATATGGCAGTATTATATGTAGGGAGCATAGCATATGGCAGTATTACATGTAGGGAGTAGAGCATATGGCAGTATTATATGTAGGGAGCAGAGCATACGGCAGTATTATATGTAGGAAGCACATCATATGGCAGTATTATATGTAGGGATCACAGCATATGGCAGTATTATATGTAGGGAGCGCATCATATGGCAGTATTATATGTAGGGATCACAGCATATGGCAGTATTATATGTAGGGATCACAGCATATGGCAGTATTATATGTAGGGAGCAGAGCATATGGCAGTATTATATGTAGGGAGGAGAGCATATGGCAGTATTATATGTAGGGATCACAGCATATGACAGTATTATTTGTAGGGAGCATAGCATATGGCAGTATTATATGTAGGGAGCATAGCATATGGCAGTATTATATGTAGGGAGCATAGCATATGGCAGTATTATATGTAGGGATCACAGCATATGGCAGTATTATATGTAGGGAGCAAAGCATATGGCAGTATTATATGTAGGGAGCAGAGCATATAGCAGTATTATATGTAGGGATCAGAGCATATGGCAGTACTATATGTAGGGAGCACATCATATGGCAGTATTATATGTAGGGATCACAGCATATGGCAGTATTATATGTAGGGAGCACATCATATGGCAGTATTATATGTAGGGATCACAACATACGGCAGTATTATATGTAGGGATCACAGCATATGGCAGTATTATATGTAGGGAGCAGAGCATATGGCAGTATTATATGTAGGGAGCAGAGCATATGGCAGTATTATATGTAGGGATCACAGCATATGACAGTATTATTTGTAGGGAGCATAGCATATGGCAGTATTATATGTAGGGAGCATAGCATATGGCAGTATTATATGTAGGGAGCATAGCATATGGCAGTATTATATGTAGGGATCACAGCATATGGCAGTATTATATGTTGGGAGCAGAGCATATGGCAGTATTATATGTAGGGAGCAGAGCATATGGCAGTATTATATGTAGAAAGCACATCATATGGCAGTATTATATGAGGGATTACAGCATATGGCAGTATTGTATGTTGGCAGTACAGCATATGACAGTATTATATGTAGTGAGCACAGCCAATGTCAGTATTATATGTAGAGAGTACAGCATATGGCAGTATTATATGTAGGGAGCACATCATATGGCAGTATTATAAGTAGGGAGCACATCATATGGCAGTATTATATGTAGGGAGTACAGCATATGGCAGTATTATATGTAGGGAGCACAGCCAATGTCAGTATTATATGTAGGAAGCATATCATATGGCAGTGTTATATGTCTGGAGAACAGCATATGGCAGTATTATATGTTGAGCACATCATATGGTAGTATTATTTGTAGGGAGCATAGCATATGACAGTATTTTATGTAGGGATGACAGCATATGGCACTATTAAATGTAGGGATCACAGCATATGGTAGTATTATATGTAGAAAGCACAGAATATGGCAGTATTATATGTAGAAAGCACAGAATATGGCAGTATTATATCTAGGGTACAGAGCATGTGGCAGTATTATATGTAGGGAACACAGCATGTGGCAGTATTATAAGTAAGGAGCACATCATATGGCACTATTATATTTAGGATGAACATCATATGGCAGTATTATATGAAGGGACACATAATATGGCAGTATTATATGTAGGGGCAGATCATATGGCAGTATTATATTTAGAAAGCACAGCATATGGCAGTATTATATGTAGGTAGCACATCGTTTATAAGTATTATATTTAGAGAGCACATCATATAGCAGTATTATATGTAGAAAGCACATAATACGGCACTATTACATGCAGGGAGCACATTATATGGCAGTTTTATATGTCTGGAGCAGATCCTATGGTAGTATTATATGTAAGGAGCACATCATATGGCAGTTTTATATGCAGGCACAGCATATAGCAATTATTATATGTAGAGAGCAAATAATATGGCAGTATTACATGTAGGGAGCTCATCTTAAGTCATATCATATGGCAGTATATATATGTCTGTTTTATAAATAAAGAAAGAGCTCTACTGTTCCTCAAGCAGAGCATATGGCAGTATTATACATCAGGAGCACATCATATGGCAGTATTATATATCTGAAGCACAGGATATGGCAGTATTATATGTAGAGAGCACATCATATGGCAGTATTATGTGTAGGGAACACATCATATGGCAGTATTATATGTAGGGAGCACATCATACTGCACTTTTATATGTAAGGAGCACATCATATGGCAGTATTATATATTGAGAGCACATCATATGGCTGTATTATGTGTAGGGAACACATCATATGGCAGTATTATATGTAGGGAGCACATCATATGGCAGTATTATATGTAGAGAGCACATCATATGGCAGTATCATATGTAGAGAGCACATCATATGGCAGTTTTAAATGTAGGGAGTACATCATATGGCAGTATTACCAGTATATGTAGAGAGCACATCAAATGGCAGTTTTATATATCAAGAGCACATCATATGGCAGTATTATGTGTAGAGGGGCAGTTTCATATGTAGGGAGCCATCACATGGCAGTATTATATACCGAGAGCACATCATATGGCAGTATTATATGTAGAGAGCACATCATATGGCAGTATCATATGTAGAGAGTACATCATATGGCAGTTTTATATGTAGGGAGCACATCATATGGCAGTTTTATAGGTAGGGAGCACATCATATGGCAGTATTATATATCGAGAGCACATCATATGGCAGTTTTATATGTAGGGAGCACATCATATGGCAGTTTTTTATGTAGAGAGCACATCATATGGCAGTTTTATATGTAGGGAGCACATCATATGGCCGTTTTTTATGTAGAGAGCACATCATATGGCAGTTTTATATGTAGGGATCACATCATATGGCAGTTTTATATGTACGGAGCATATCATACGGCAGTATTATACGTAGGGAGCACATCATATGACAGTATTACATGTAGGAAGCACATTATATGACAGTATTATATGTAGGAAGTCCATCATATGGCAATATTATATGTTGGGAGCACATTATATGACAGTATTGTATGTAGGAAGCACATCATATGTCAGTATTATATGTAGGGATCACATCATAAGTCAGTATTATATCAAGGGAGCACATCATATGTCAGTATTATATGTGGGGAGCACATCATATGGCAATATTATATGTTGGGAGCACATTATATGACAGTATTGTATGTAGGAAGCACATCATATGTCAGTATTATATGTAGGGATCACATCATAAGTCAGTATTATATCAAGGGAGCACATCATATGGCAGTATTATATGTGGGGATCACAGCATATCCCAGAATTATTTGTAGGGAGCACATCGTAAGTCAGTTTTACATGAAGGGAGCACATCATATGGCAGTATTATTGTTATAAATTATGGAATATGGTATTTTTCAATACTTAACTCCACTAATAATGATTTGAGTGTCACAATGTTAGACATATATATATATATATATATATATATATATACAGAGAGAGAGAGAGAGAGAGAGAGAGAGAGAGAGAGAGAGAGAGAGAGAGAGAGAGAGAGAGAGAGAGAGAGAGAGATGGCACATGGGAGAATACTAGTTACAGAGTTCACCCTATATGTCAGGTTTTTTTTTATATAAAGAAAGAGCTCTACTGTTCCTCAAGCACATCATATGGCAGTATTATATGTAGGGAGCATAGCATATGGCAGTATTATATGTAGGAAGCACATCATATGGCAGTATTATATGTAGGAAGAACATCATATGGCAGTATTATATGTAGGGAGCATAGCATATGGCAGTATTATATGTAGGGAGCACATCATATGGCAGTATTATATGTCGGGAACACATCATATGGCAGTATTATATGTCGGGAGCACATCATATGACAGTATTATATGTCGGGAGCACATCATATGGCAGTATTATATATCGAGAGCACATCATATGGCAGTATTATATGTCAGGAGCACATCATATGGCAGTATTATATGTAGGAAGCACATCATATGGCAGTATTATATGTAGGGAGCACATCATATGGCAGTATTATATGTATGAAGCACATCATATGGCAGTATTATATATCGGGAGCACATCATATGGCAGTATTATATATCGAGAGCACATCATATGGCAGTATTATATGTCAGGAGCACATCATATGGCAGTATTATGTCAGGAGCACATCATATGGCAGTATTATATGTAGGGAGCACATCATATGGCAATATTATATGTAGGGAGCACATCATATGGCAGTATTATATGTAGAAAGCACATCATATGGCAGTATTATATGTAGGGAGCACATCATATGGCAGTATTATATGTATGAAGCACATCATATGGCAGTATTATATATCGGGAGCACATCATTTGGCAGTATTATATGTCGGGAGCACATCATATGGCAGTATTATATGTCAGGAGCACATCATATGGCAGTATTATGTCAGGAGCACATCATATGGCAGTATTATATGTAGGGAGCACATCATATGGCAATATTATATGTAGGGAGCACATCATATGGCAGTATTATATGTAGGAAGCACATCATATGGCAGTATTATATGTAGGGAGCACATCATATGGCAGTATTATATGTATGAAGCACATCATATGGCAGTATTATATATTGGGAGCACATCACATGGCAGTATTATATGTCGGGAGCACATCATATGGCAGTATTATATGTCAGGAGCACATCATATGGCAGTATTATGTCAGGAGCACATCATATGGCAGTATTATATGTAGGGAGCACATCATATGGCAATATTATATGTAGGGAGCACATCATATGGCAGTATTATATGTAGGAAGCACATCATATGGCAGTATTATATGTAGGGAGCACATCATATGGCAGTATTATATGTATGAAGCACATCATATGGCAGTATTATATATCGGGAGCACATCATATGGCAGTATTATATGTCGGGAGCACATCATATGGCAGTATTGTGTGTCGGGAGCACATCATATGGCAGTATTATATGTCGGGAGCACATCATATGGCAGTATTGTGTGTCGGGAGCACATCATATGGCAGTATTATATGTAGGAAGCACATCATATGGCAGTATTATATATCGGGAGCACATCATATGGCAGTATTATATGTCGGGAGCACATCATTTGGCAGTTTTATATGTAGGGAGCACATCATATGGCAGTATTATATGTCGTATATGTCGCATTATATATGATAGTAGTTAAGACATAGCTAGAAGAAGTCTTCACGGCGGTATGGGCCATATGGAGAAGAAAAGGAAAAATCACGACACTGATCAGAGAAGACGTCTGTGAACCCCTGGATGGAGAGGTGTATTCTGCATCTGATGAGAGCTGTAGTCCTTGTATGATCTGCTGTGACGTGACAGCTTTCTCTAGTCTGTGAATCCACAGCTCTCAGCATATTCAAAAAATTGTTCGGGCCATACTAAGAGCTTTGTTTTACTCATTCACTTAAAGTGTAAAGTATCCACGTAGCTCTTATCTACTATATTCCCTTCGAATCAGCCATTCTAAAACGGTAATCACATTTGCTGCACACAGTCGCCTCTCTGCTGCCCTCTAGTAGTCACTGTGTGACTCGCAGGATGTATAGTTGCCAATGGCTATCATTCAGCACCATCATATCAAACACTCCCTCCCCCCTTCCCTTTCATTCAGACTTTTCAGAGCTCCATTTCTCAGCCAAACTAGGACATTATCATCACCCGCAGCAGCGAACGCTTTTATGAACTTTTTTTTTTTTGTTAGTTTTTCGTTTTTTCGAAAAACCTCAGACATATATGTCATATTCATGTAGGATAGCTTTGGTCTATCCAGGCGCCATTGCAAAACAACAACTCCCATCATGCCCTGACAGCCAAAGGCTGTCAGGGCATGATGGAAGTTGTTGTTTTGCATTGGTTTGAACGTCATCTTATCGCTGGTGTTGCCCCCTTTAAAGGGGTGGAAAACATTTATTTATTTGTTTTTTAAATGAACTGGTGCCAGAAAGTTAAATAGATTTGTAAATGACTTCTATTAAAAAAATATTTGTCCTTCCAGTACTTATTAGCAGCTGTATGCTACAGAGGAAATTCTTTTCTTTTTTAATTTATTTTTTGTCTTGTCCACAGTGTTCTCTGCTGACACCTGATGACCGGATCAGGAACTGTCCAGAGCAGGAGAAAATTCCCATATCTGCTCTGGACAGTTCCCGACACGGACAGAGGTGTCAGCAGAGAGCACTGTGGACAAGACAAAAAAAAAAGAAATTCAAAAAGAAAAGAATTTCCTCTGTAGCATACAGCTGCTAATAAGCACTGGAAGAATTAAGATTTTTAAATAGAAGTAATTTACATATCTCCTTTGGGAAAAAGAAGCGGAGCACTCAGCAGACCTTGAATGCAGGTTGACTTTATTGACCGAAACGATCAAAGGCACATCGGGGGGGTGTACAGACAGGGGAGTGTAGCTTAGAGACGCGGGGGTATCCTCTCGGGGATGGACCGTTGCGCGCCGAAGCGATTCTCCGGACCGGGACTGGAGAAGCTCTTCGGCGTGCAACGGTCCGTCACCGAGAGGATACCCCCGCGTCTCTAAGCTACACTCCCCTGTCTGTACCCCCCCCCCCCCCGATGTGCCTTTGATCGTTTCGGTCAATAAACTCAACCTGCATTCAAGGTCTGGTGAGTGCTCCGCTTCTTGTTCACACTGTCTTATAGCGTAGCAGTACCTATATGTACCTCCAGCAGTTGCAAGGGGAGAAGTCAAAAAGGCTCCCATCTTTTCCTGTCCTAAAGATACAGAGAGTGGTGCCGAGCTTGCTTCGTTATATATAATTTACAAATCTGTTTAACTTTCTGGCACCAGTTCATTTAAAAAAAAATAAATGTTTTCCACAGGAGTACCCCTTTAAGCCATTGTACCAGAAGCATCGCTACTTAAGCAGCTTTATTATACGTTGAATTAAGGGTCACTTATAGTTAAAGGGGTTCTCCGGTGAAATTTTTTTTTTTAAATCAACTGGTGCCAGAAAGCTAAACAGATTTGTAAATTACTTCTATTAAAAAATCTTAATCCTTCCTGTACTTATTAGCTGCTGAATACTACAGTGGAAATTCTTTTCCGTTTGAAACACAGAGCTCTCTGCTGACATCACGAGCACAGTGCTCTCTGCTGACATCTCTGTCCATTTTAGGAACTGTCCAGAGCAGCATATGTTTGCTATGGGGATTTTCTGCTACTCTGGACAGTTCTTAAAATGGACAGAGGTGTCAGCAGAGAGCACTGTGCTCGTGATGTCAGCAGTGAGCTCTGTGTTCCAAAAAGAAAAGAATTTCCTCTGTAGTATTCAGCAGCTAATAAGTACAGGAAGGATTAAGATTTTTTAATAGAAGTAATTTACAAATCTGTTTAACTTTCTGGCACCAGTTGATTTAAAAAAAATGTTTTTCATCGGAGTACCTCTTTAACCTAACAATGTGATACGTTGCTAAACCGATATCGGAAGATGCTTTTCTGTAATGTCTTGGCTCTGGTTGTCATGACAACGTTTTTTTTTTTTTTACTGCGTTCTGGAACTCCCAGGAACCATTAGAATATTACAGCTCTGCGGGGTTATTATAAGCGGATGAAGCAGAAGCATAACCTGCTGCTTCTGGGCCCCGATGCAATGTCTATAATGGGGCCACTATACTCCTTATGTCCTATTTAAAATACAGCTGTCGTGAGGTAGCAAAGGTATCATTGGGCCCCCTGAGACACCAGGGCCCGAGTATGACTGAGTACAATGTAGGCTATGGACACTTTTTAGCATTTTATGCTTGATTTTGCCAAAAGTTCAGATCGAAACAAAGCAAATCCCCAGTTGTCATGGATTGTTATGTGAGTATGACATCATTACTAAACAATTATAAAAGATGAAGTCACTCCTGTCCAGACACACAAGCTATAACTACTGTACAGATATAAGAGATGACATCACTGTTTTCCTGATATCTGACATCACTGCTCTGTAGATGGAACGACGCGACCAATGTACAGAAATCAGATGACATCACTGCTGTACAGATATGTTATGAGATGACATCACTACATTACAGGTATGAAATGACATCACTACATTACAGGTATGAAATGACATCACTACTGTACAGATATGAAATGACATCACTACATTACAGGTATGAAATGACATCACTACTGTACAGATATGAAATGACATCACTATATTACAGGTATGAAATGACATCACTATATTACAGGTATGAAATGACGTTACCACTATACAAATCTGAGATAACATCACAGCTTTTTTTTTTTTTTTAAGATAATAGCTGACACTACTATTTTCCTGATATTTGACTTCACAACTCTGTAAATGGGATGACATCACTATTGTACAGATATGAGGTAAGATGACATCACTACTGTACACACATGAGATAAGATGTGAGATAAGATGGCATCACTACTATACAGAGATATGATCAGTACATGAGATGACATCATAACTTTTTAAATAAAAGCCGACATCACTATTGTCCTGTTATCTGACACCATTGCTCTGTAGATGGGATGACATCACTACTGTACAGATATGAGATATAATGACATCACTGCTCTCCAGGATGAGATGAAATGACATCACTGCTCTCTAGTATGAGATGAAATGACATCACTGCTCTCCAGTATGAGATGAAATGACATCACTACTGTACAGATATGAGATATAATGACATCACTGCTCTCCAGTATGAGATGAAATGACATCACTGCTCTCCAGTATGAGATGAAATGACATCACTGCTCTCCAGTATGAGATGACATCACTGCTCTCCAGTATGAGATGAAATGACATCACTGCTCTCCAGTATGAGATGAAATGACATCACTGCTCTCCAGTATGAGATGACATCACTGCTCTCCAGTATGAGATGAAATGACATCACTGCTCTCCAGTATGAGATGAAATTACATCTCTGCTCTCCAGTATGAGATGACATCACTGCTCTCCAGTATGAGATGAAATGACATCACTGCTCTCCAGTATGAGATGAAATGACATCACTGCTCTCCAGTATGAGATGAAATGACATCACTGCTCTCCAGTATGAGATGAAATGACATCACTGCTCTCCAGTATGAGATGAAATGACATCACTTCTCTCCAGTATGAGATGAAATGACATCACTGCTCTCCAGTATGAGATGAAATGACATCACTGCTCTCCAGTATGAGATGAAATGACATCACTGCTCTCCAGTATGAGATGAAATGACATCACTGCTCTCCAGTATGAGATGAAATGACATCACTTCTCTCCAGTATGAGATGAAATGACATCACTGCTCTCTAGTATGAGATGAAATGACATCACTGCTCTCCAGTATGAGATGAAATGACATCACTGCTCTCCAGTATGAGATGAAATGACATCACTTCTCTCCAGTATGAGATGAAATGACATCACTGCTCTCCAGTATGAGATGAAATGACATCACTGCTCTCCAGTATGAGATGAAATGACATCACTGCTCTCTAGTATGAGATGACATCACTACTATCTGGATATAAGAGATGACATCACCAACTTCTCTTCAGAATTACATAATAGGTGACATCACTGCATTCCAGTATGAGATGACATCACTACTACCTGGATATAGGAGATGACATCACCAACTTCTCATTAGAATTACATAATAGGTCACTGCTCTCCAAAATAAACTGACCTCAAAACTGTACAGAAAAGTGAGGACATCACTGTGCTGCAAAAAATAAGTCATGCAGTCACTCCTAACTATATCTCCATGCCACTTGTGAAATATGCTGATTTATCTTTATTCTCTTCTTTGCAGACTGCTATAACTTTGTATCTCTTGTATCTCTATAACGTTGTATCTCTTGTATCTCTATAACGTTGTATCTCTTGTATCTCTATAACTTTGTATCTCTTGTATCTCTATAGCTTTGTATCTCTTGTATCTCTATAACTTTGTATCTCTTGTATCTCTATAACTTTGTATCTCTTGTATCTCTATAACTTTGTATCTCTTGTATTTCTATAACGTTGTATCTCTTGTATCTCTATAACGTATCTCTTGTATCTCTATAACTTTGTATCTCTTGTATCTCTATAACTTTGTATCTCTATAACTTTGTATCTCTTGTATCTCTATAACTTTATATCTCTTGTATCTCTATAACTTTGTATCTCTTGTATCTATCTCTATAACTTTGTATCTCTTGTATCTCTATAACTTTGTATCTCTATAACTTTGTATCTCTTGTATCTCTATAACTTTGTATCTCTTGTATCTCTATAACTTTATATCTCTTGTATCTCTATAACTTTGTATCTCTTGTATCTCTATAACGTTGTATCTCTTGTATCCATCTCTATAACTTTGTATCTCTTGTATCTCTATAACTTTGTATCTCTTTAGCTTTGTATCTCTTGTATCTCTATAACTGTGTATCTCATGTATCTCTATAATGTTGTATCTCTTGTATCCATCTCTATAACTTTGTATCTCTTGTATCTCTATAACGTTGTATCTCTTGTATCTCTATAACTTTGTATCTCTTGTATCTCTATAACTTTGTATCTCTTTAGCTTTGTATCTCTTGTATCTCTATAACCTTGTATCACTTGTATCTCTATAACTTTGTATCTCTTGTATCTCTATAACTTTGTATCTCTTGTATCTCTATAACTTTGTATCTCTTGTATCTCTATAACTTTGTATCTCTTGTATCTCTATAACTTTGTATCTCTTGTATCTCTATAACTTTGTATCTCTTGTATCTCTATAACTTTGTATATCTTGTATCTCTATAACTTTGTATCTCTTGTATCTCTATAACTTTGTATCTCTTGTATCTCTATAACTTTGTATCTCTTTAGCTTTGTATCTCTTGTATCTCTATAACTGTGTATCTCATGTATCTCTATAATGTTGTATCTCTTGTATCCATCTCTATAACTTTGTATCTCTTGTATCTATAACTTTGTATCTCTTGTATCTCTAGAACTTTGTATCTCTTTAGCTTTGTATCTCTTGTATCTCTATAACCTTGTATCACTTGTATCTCTATAACTTTGTATCTCTTGTATCTCTATAACTCTGTATCTCTTGTATCTCTATAACTTTGTATCTCTTGTATCTCTATAACTTTGTATCTCTTGTATCTCTATAACTTTGTATCTCTTCTTACACTCCAGCTCCTAAGTTGTGGCAGTGAAGGGGTGTTTTGTGCCTGCACAATAATAATATCATGTATCATTTTCCTGGGATTCCTCAGTTCTAAAGGAAGCTGCTTATTCACCATTCACAGAACAAAGGGTGGGGGGATTGGCAGCCCAGCTGTTATACAGAGAGAGGGAGAGAAGGAAAAGGCTTCCTGCCCCTTTAAAGAGCAGCTCATCTGTGTGGCTTGCAGGGCTGGAAAGTCTTCCTGGCTGTGTGGAGCAGGCGGCATGCTGACTGATCTCACTAACAGGGGCTTCTGTGTAAGCTGAGGCTAAACAAACACAGATGGGGAGCTCAGTGTGCACTCACCAAATATGCTGCCAATGCTGCAGGGACATCAAATGACACTGTGACTGCCCCAGCACACAGCACAGGAGCCCTCCTCACCATCTCTGCTCCCCCAACTATGAGGAACCTCCAGATCCTGCAAGAAGACCCCCAGTGGAAGAGTCACTGCCTGAAGGACATCAAGAGGCTGAAGAGGAAGAACAGGGAGCTCCTCAAGCAGGTCAATGGCTACCAAACTTTTAAAGTGGACTTGGGTGATCATCATATCAAGGGGGAGTCAGCTGCAGCACAGGAGAAGTCTGCTTCTTCTATGATGGACAATTCTGAGGGGGCCTTGGACTTAAGCAGTGGGGTGCTACCGGGGAAAAAGGGGTTAATGCCCCCTGCTACTGCCACTGCTTCTCCTACAGGGTTGGAGATTGGGGAGCAAAGGGTGCAGTCCAGGGTGGTGGTGTGTCACAGACCCCCAGAGACCTCCTACTTGTCAGTGACTTACAACAACAACAACAACATCAGTCCAGAGCCCTGTGCATCTCCTAGGAAAAGACTGGGGGAGACTGCGGAGATCAAAGCCATCCAGCAGACAAGGAGACTGCTGGCTAATGCCAGGGAGAGGACCAGGGTGCACACCATCAGCGCTGCCTTCGAGGCGCTCAGGAAGCAGGTATGGACCCCCCCTCTAATAAGTATGGACCCCCCCATCTAATAAGAATGGACCCCCCCTCTAATAAGTATGGACCCCCCTCTAATAAGTATGGACCCCCATCTAAAAGCATGGACCCCCCCTCTTATAAGTATGGACCCCCCCTCTAATAAGTATTGACCCCTATAATAAATATGGACCCCCCTCTAATAAATATGGACCCCCCCTCTAATAAGTACGGACCCCGCTCTAATAAGTACGGACCCCCCTATAATAAGTATGGACCCCCCTCTAATAAATATGGACCCCCCTTCTAATAAATACGGTCCCCCTATAATAAGTATGGCCCCCCCCTCTAATAAATATGGACCCCCCTTCTAATAAGTACGGACCCCCCTCTAATAAGTACGGACCCCCCTATAATAAGCATGGACCCCCCTCTAATAAGTATGGATCCGCCCCTATAATAAGTATGGACCCCCCTCTAATAAATATGGACCCCCCTTCTAATAAGTATGGACCCCCTATAATAAGCATGGACCCCCCCCCCCTCTAATAAGTATGGATCCGCCCCTATAATAAGCATGGACCCCCCCCCCCTTCTAATAAGTATGGATCCGCCCCTATAATATGCATGGACCCTCCCCCCCTCTAATAAGTATGGATCCGCCCCTATAATAAGCATGGACCCCCCTCTAATAAGTATGGATCCGCCCCTATAATAAGCATGGACCCCCCCCCCTTCTAATAAGTATGGATCCGCCCCTATAATATGCATGGACCCTCCCCCCCTCTAATAAGTATGGATCCGCCCCTATAATAAGCATGGACCCCCCCCCCCCCCTCTAATAAGTATGGATCCGCCCCTATAATAAGCATGGACCCCCCCCCCCTTCTAATAAGTATGGATCCGCCCCTATAATATGCATGGACCCTCCCCCCCTCTAATAAGTATGGACCCCCCTCTAATAAGAAACCCCCCTGTCATATGTGTTGCCCCATATACATCTCTCTGCTTCTATGAATGAGACAGCAGCATGTCCTGTCATAGTCTTACATTGACCACAGAGCTCGCCATCTAATGTGTATGTGTGACCGCTATAGTGCTGCTCAACAGAGCTTACGCTCTATAGCAGTGTTTCCCAACCACGGTGCCTCCAGCTGTTGCAAAACTACAACTTCCAGCATGCCCGTTGGCTGTCCGGGCTTGCTGGGAGTTGTAGTTTTGCAACAGCTGGAGGCACCCTGGTTGGAAAAAACACTGGTCTAAAGTGTTGTCCAGCATTAGCCATGGGTCCCAGCTTCGCTCCTCACCACACTTCATAGACAGTGTGTGGTATGTGTGGCCAAGCCCAGCCTGGTCATCATAACTGTAGTCCTGGTCAACAGAGCTTACGCTCTATAACAGTGTTTCCCAACCAGGGTGCCTCCAGCTGTTGCAAAAATACAACTCCCAGCATGCCCGGACAGCCAACGGCTGTCCGGGCATGCTGGGAGTTGTAGTTTTGCAACCGCTGGAGGCACACTGGTTGGGGAACACTGCTCTTTAATCTTAGCTATAGCTGCAATACTGTGTCTGGCCAGCAGAGCTTACAATCCTTGTGTAGCGGGTTAAAGAATGGGTATATATAGGAGTGTTTAACCCTTAAAGGGGTACTCCCTTGGAAAAACATTTTTTTTTTCTTTTTTTGATCAACTGGTGCCAGAAAACTAAACAGATTTGTAAATTACTTCTATTTAAAAATCTTAATCCTTCCAGTACTTATCAGCTGCTGTATGCTACAGAGGAAGTTCTCTTCTTTTTGAATTTCCTTTCTGTCTGACCACAGTGCTCTCTGCTGACACCTCTATCCTTTTTTAGGAACTTTCCAGAGCAGGAGGAAATCCCCATAGCAAAACCTATGCTGCTCTGGACAGTTCCTAAAATGGACAGAGGTGTCAGCAGAGAGCACTGTGGTCAGACAGAAAAGAAATCCAAAAAGAAAAGAATTTCCTCTCTACACCTCTGTCCATTTTAGGAACTGTCCAGAGTAGGAGCAAATCCCTATAGCAAACCTCTCCTGCTCTGGACAGTTCCTGACATGCACAGATGTGTCAGCAGAGAGCACTGTGGTCAGACAGAAAAGAAATCCAAAAAGAAAAAATTTCCTCTGTACACCTCTGTCCATTTTAGGAACTGTCCAGAGTAGGAGCAAATCCCATATAGCAAACCTGTCAGCAGAGAGCACTTTCAGACAGAAAGGAAGTTCAAAAAGAAAAGAACTTTCTCTGTAGTATACAGCAGCTGACAAGTACTGGAAGGATTAAGATTTTAATTAGAAGTAATTTACAAATCTGTTTAACTTTCTGGCACCAGATGATTTAAAAGAAAAAAAAATTCCAGTGGAGTACCCCTTTAATGAATGGGCATTGATAAAGAGTATTTAACCCTTAAGATATGGAAACGTCCCACCGTGCTACGTACGAGCCCAGATGCATGACACTGTGAAGATCAGATATACAGCTTGAGAAGTCGGCTGCCAAAATGTCACAAAAAAAATAAAAAATAAATAACAGTCAAAAAACTGGCACCGATTCTTAAAGTTTGTTTTGTTCCTGCTTGAAGGATACTTGGTGACACCAGATGTCTCTAAAACGTATTTATGCCATGGGGGGGGGGGGGGGGGGGGTGGAATGGTGCCCGATTAGGGTTGTTATGGGTGTGACAATATTTTGGCCAATGGTTACCAAATTTTTAAGGTGGACTTGGGGGGGGGGGGGGTCATCATCATCATGTCAAGAAGAGTCTCCAGTAGGACCGGAGAAGTCTTCTTCTATGATGGACATTTGTGAAGGTGCCGTGGACTAGAGCAATAGGGTGCTCCTAGGTATATTTGGGCGATATGATCACTTCTGACCAATAGGAATCTATCACAATGTTTATTGAATTGTATTCCAGTGAAAAACAATTTTTTTCATAGCAACTGGATCCAGAAAGTTATACAGATTTGTAAATTACTTCGATAAAAAAAATCTTAATCCGTCCAGTACTTATCAGCTGAAGTTGAGCTGTTCCTTTCTGTCTGACTAAAGTTCTCTCTGCTGACATCTCTGTCTGTCTCAGGAACTGTCCAGAGTAGGAGAAAATCCCCATAGCAAACCTATCCTGCTCTGGACAGTTCCTGAGGCAGACAGTGGTGTCAGCAGAGAGCACTGTTGTCAGACTGAAAAGAACAATTCAACTTCAGCAGCTGATACTGGAAGTATTAAGATTTTTAATGGAAGTAATTTACAAGTTTGAAAATGGAAAGAGGTGAACTTGCAAGTTCACCTCTTTCCATTTTCATATATTGGATGCTATCTTTGTTTTTTTCGGAACTTAGCACCCCGGCAGTTTTAACACTTCGGCTACTGAACACGAATGGGACTGTGTTATATTATTTTCATCAGGTCTACTTATTTTTGACTTTGCCCTCTTGTTTTTTTTTCCCCTATTTTTGTAATTTACAAATCTGCATAACTTTCTGGAGCCAGTTGAAAAAAAAATGTTTTACACTGTCTGGAATACCCCTTTAAGAAATCGGCAACTGGAAGTATAGGATCATTTGGCTCCTCAGACTCCAAACCCTTTGCTACTGCCAAGTTCCCTGCCCCTTCTTAGTTGGTAAATGGGTACCTAGGGGGAACCTATCACACATTGGGTAAACATTACCCTTATATCCGTCAGTCAGGACCCATCATAGCAATAACCGGAATGGAAAGGTTACAGGTCACTGTTCATCTGTCATTGGGGGAGATCACTTAATCCCGGTGCCAGCACTTTCTGTGTATGGAGCTGACATTGACAACCTGATGGGGACCAGATGGTGCGGAGCTCTGGCTCCAGTCCCTGACAGGCAGAATATGGCGTGACTAATGGTTCCAGCAGGTGACTTGGGGATTCAATACCTTTGTCCAATTGCTTATTCTTACATGAGGAACCCATCCTATGGTACTCCAGCTGTAGGAAAACTACAACTCCCATCGTGCTCCGACAGCCTGGGGCTTTCAGGGCATGATGCGAATTGTAGGTTTGAAACAGCTGGAGAACCTTAGGTTGAGGAACACTGTTGCAAGTGCCAAGTGGCTCCAGTAGGTGACTTGGGGTTTCGATACCTTTGCCCAATTGTTTATACTTACTGGAGGAACCATGAAGAACCCATCCTGTCATTCTCCAGCTTTAGGAAAACTACAATTCCCATCATGCACTGAGAGCCTGCGGCTGTCAGGGGATGATGGGAATTGTGGTTTTGAAACAGCTGGAGAACTGGTTCTCCAGCTGGAGGAAAACTACAACTACCATCATCCCCTGAAAAACCACAGGATGGGTTCCTCCAAGTAAAAGCCATTGGACAAAAGTATTGAACCCCCCAAGTCACCTACTGGAGCCACTTGGCACTGGCATCAGTGTTCCTCAACCTGCGGTTCTCCAGCTGTTTCAAAACTACAATTCCCATCATTCCCTGACAGACTGCAGCGCTAGTTTTGAAACAGCTGGAGAACTTAAAGCGTACCAACAAAAAACATCACTCAGTACCTAATCCTGACCATGTACATCTAATTTTTATGTTTTTTTAAATTGAGCTCACTAGTCTGAATTCCTCTCAAAGAGAGGGGGTGTGGCCTCACTGTGCAGGTCTCCGCCCCCTCCCTCAGGATGCTGTCTGCTCACATCTCCCCTAGCATTAGCAAAACTACAACTCCCAGCTTGTCCTCACTGACAGTAGCGGGACACAAGCTGACAGTGGGAGGATTTTACCTCCAGCTGTGAGCCCTGCACTCACAGCTGTCAATCAAGGAAGTGTGTCCATGACATAGGTGATGACGCATGGACACAGCAGGACTAGTATGTGTCCAAGCAGGCAGGGGGGGGCAGTTGTTTGACTGGATTTTCCCAGAATTAAATACTGAAAATTTTCTAATGAAAGCAATTGCAAAACATATTGGTTATACATGTTTTACAACACATAAAAATTTTTGGGATCCGACAGTGCCCATTTCAGGTTGAGGAACACTGATGCCAGTGCCAAGTGATTCCAGCAGGGGACTTGAGGATTCAATACCTTTTCCTAATTGCTTATACTTACAGGAGGAAGCAGAAGGAACCCATCCTGTGGTTCTCCAGCTGTAGAAAAACTACAACTCCTATCATGCCCTGACAACCCACAGGATGGATTTCTCATGGTTCCTCCAGTAAGTATAAGCCATTGGACAAAAGTATTGAGTCCCCAAGTCACCTACTGAAGCCACTTGGCACTTGCATCAGTGTTCCTTACAGGGGTACTCCAGTGGAAAACTTTTTTTTATTTTATTTTTTTAAATCAACTGGTGCCAGAAAGTTAAACAGATTTGTAAATTACTTTTATTAAAAAGTCTTAATCCTTCCAGTACTTATTAGCAGCTGCATGCTACAGAGGAAATTCTTTTCTTTTTTGATTTCTTTAATGTCACGAGCACAGTGCTCTCTGCTGACATCTGCTGTCCATTTAAGGAACTGTCCAGAGCAGGTGAAAATCCCCATAGCAAACGTATGCTGCCCTGGACAGTTCCTAAAATGGACAGAGGTGTCAGCAGAAAGCACTGTGGTCATGACAGTAAAGAAATCAAAAAAGATAAGAATTTCCTCTGTAGTATACAGCCACTAATAAGTACTGGAAGGATTAAGAATTTTTAATAGAAGTAATTTACAAATCTGTTTAACTTTCTGGCACCAGTTGATTTAAAAAGAAAAAGTTTTCTACCGGAGTTTTCTACCCCTTTAACCTGCGGTTCTCCAGCTGTTTCAAAACTACAATTCCCATCATGCCATGACAGCCTGCGGCTGTCATGGCATGATGGGAATTGTAGTTTTGAAACAGCTGGAGAACCACAGGTTGGAGAACACCGATACAAGTGCTTATTTTAGCTACAGGTCATCCATTGATGTCAGCGTGTATCCATTGTTTGAGATACTATAATAAACCCAATGGCTGGACCCGTTCCCCGTTCTGAGTCACCATTCCAACCCATAAAGTGTTATTACCTGTGGTTTACGGCTGGCAGCGGCGTTTCACTGATCTCGCCTGCAGTTCTCGGGAGCGTGGGAAAAAGGTTGTCAGGGTTGTGCCCCCCCCCCCCCCCATAGATATACATGTAAATGCTTTTAATATATATAACGTTGCGGCCAACTCCAATGTGGCTCTTCTGTAGCGATTGGAGATTGGACACCTATATACACCATTCAGTATATACAGCTTCTAACTACATCTGCAGGTTGCAAGCTCCCACCAGTAACCCGATGCTGCACTTTGTGTGGGATCACAAACATAAGTTTGCATTGGGGTTGTACCTCGACATTCCTGCAAATAAAGTTTACAAGCCGTTCACATTAAAATACACCGGGATTTAATCATTAACTTTCTAAGGCCATGTTCACACATGTCTGACCACGTTGGGAACGCTGCATCTGTTGCACCCAGGATCTGATCTGCTGTACGTGACAAACTGGATGTGTCGCGCCCATTTCCAATCCAGTTCCCCATAGGCTGAACGGCACAGGTTGCCCTCCAACGTGGTCGCGACTATGTCGTATTGCCGGACAGATGGGAACCTGACCTTACTGATAATCCTTATGCAAAGTTCTTGACTTTTCCTCTTTCATCAAGTTATCAGAAATTCTTTAAAGTTATTTCCTAAAGGGGTATTCCAGCGCTTCTACAGAAATTACTATGGGACTGGGAGCTAGTAAAAAGTTTAAAAAAAAAAAGTCATACTTACCCTTCCCTGGTTTCCTGCAGCTCCCATTAGGCTAGATCTGATCCCTAGATCTTCTCTCTCTCTTCTTCTTGTTTCTGATTGATCAGTGCAGGATCTGCCTTCTCAGCCAATCACTGGCCTAATTGGCTAAACCAGCAGGTCCTGCACCAAGCAGGAAGAAGACAGATAATCAGTGGAACTTAATGGCAGCTGTGGGGTCCGGAGATAGGTAAGTATGCCTTTTTTTTCATAGAAAATATTTTTTTGAAGTGTCAGAATACCCCTTTATCTATACCTGTTTCTGGGAAAGCTGTGTGACCACCAAAATGACCTCCATTACAGCCTCCATTACAGTGCCCACATGGGTCATTATTAGGCTTTCCTAGAATCAGGTAAGTTCTGCAATGAGAAATGCCCATTTTCTTGCCAGCAGGAGAAGCTCAAAACTCTTCTGCCGGCATATCTATGTTGGACCCCATTTAATCCAGTAACCAGAATGGAGTCACCTAGTGAGTCAGTATAGGTAATTTTACATCCATATCTGACATTTGGGCCAGTAGGTCATTGAGTCAGTCATTGTCAGTAGGTCATTGAGTCATTGAGTCAGTAGGTCATTGTATTGAATGGAATCTATCACTTATACCTCACCAGGCAGTTTTGAGCTTCCCCTGCCATATCCGTGCCACGGAGCCACAAAACGTGGTGTGAATGCACCCTAAGGGCTGTAATGACGACCTGGAAGGAACAAAACAGATACGAGTTAGCAAATATATGCACATATATTCAATTTGTATGGTCGATCAATGAGGTTGGTAAGGGGTGTTAAGAGGGTGCTCAAAATTATTGAGTGAAAACACCACTCCCCTGCATGAATCTGATGTAGTTCTTTTCAGACAAAGTCAGAAGTGGTTTCGGAAGGAATGGTAGATGTAAAGTATGGACACTTCTTCTTCCTGCAACATCTACTTCTTGCTTTGGCTCAAAAGACCTACAGAAAAAATGACAGAAGAAATGAAAATAAACAGTTATATAAAAAAAAAATGACAGAAGAATGATGTTTTTCCTATAAACGCTGTGTGGGAACCCATTCTCAGACATAAATCCGCTCTTGTCTCTGCCCGCAGCTATGCCCGCCGTTCAGACGTTGTCAGGGATGTCCAGACTCAGTAGTTGCTGTTGTGACTTGGCCGGCTGGTACACAAGGGGCTGCCAGGTTGTGTTTTGATGAAATTTAGTACAATTTGTTCTCAGATAACATCCGGGTATTTCAATATTTACTTTTTGTGCAGAGTGAGAATAAAAAAAAACCTTAATGAAGAGCCATCACATAGATACAATGTTACAAGGTCAATAGCCTTTCTCCCTTCTTATTGTTTTATGTTGTGAAGATAATGACATGGGAATATCACAGGAAACATTTTCATACCGAAGTCAATTAGTGCTTTAAATATGAATTTCCAATGCTTTTAGCATAAACAAATATTATCCATCACTTTTTGCTTTTATTTGTCGTCCTTTGTGCTGCTGGAGACAAGTTCTGCACAAAGTCATGCTCCTTCCCCTTCTGGCAGCCAACACTATACTCTCCTATTACATTACCTGCTATAACGCCATGCTTCTGCAGAGGGTTTGGTCCTTCCCCGACAAGCAAGGTAAAAATATATCTATTAGTTGCCCTGTAGTAACCAGAGGATCACCCTAGCTGTGGGTGGGCTGACTGAGCATGTGCGTCCTAAGGTATCCACATCCTTCGTGATCAGCCTATGGTTCCCTTTCTACCATGATCAGCCTGAGGGCTTTCCTGCCACCATGATCAGCCTAAGGGCTTCCCTGCCACCATGATCAGCCTAAGAGCTTCCCTGACACCATGATCAGCCTAAGGGCTTCCCTGCCACCATGATCAGCCTGAGGGCTTCCCTGCCACCATGATCAGCCTAAGGGCTTCCCTGCCACCATGATCAGCCTAAGAGCTTTCCTGCCACCATGATCAGCCTAAGGGCTTCCCTGCCACCATGATCAGCCTGAGGGCTTCCCTGTCACCATGATCAGCCTAAGAGCTTCCCTGCCACCATGATCAGCCTAAGAGCTTCCCTGCCACCATGATCAGCCTAAGGGCTTCCCTGTCACCATGATCAGCCTAAGGGCTTCCCTGCCACCATGATCAGCCTAAGGGCTTTCCTGCCACAATAATCAGCCTGAGGGCTTTCCTGCCACAATAATCAGCCTGAGGGCTTCCCTGCCACCATGATCATGGGTCATATGTGTTGCAAATTCAGTAATGTAATATGTTTCCTCCAGACTGGGTATTATAAGGAGTATTTTATAAATGGTCAGTAACTGTGATTGGTGTGTATGAGATGTAAGGTCCCCTCTATGTTGGCCCTTATAGGGGTTGTCTACTATGCCTTTAATAGCAGCCATGTTAGTTGTCAGACACTGATAGGTGACATTCATTATTTCCCCAACTGCAGATAGCTTAGACCAGTGGTCTCTAAACTGTGGGCCTCCAGCTGTTGCAAACTTCAGGACTGGGCACATGATCTTTTTCACAGTGTACCTCAGTAGTCCCCAGCCTGTGGTGCTCCATCTGTTGGGCTGTCAGGGCATGCGAGGATTTGTAGTTTTGCAACTTTATGCAACTTGTGCAATTGGGGCAACTTTATGCAACTGTAATTATTCTGTTGCAAAACTACTTTATGCATGCTGGGAGTTGTAGTTTTGAAACTTTAGCAATTTTGAAAACTTTTTTATATTGTTTCTCTGTTGCAATATTACCTTAAACACACTGGGAGTTGTAGTTTTGAAACTTTTGCAATCATAGCAACTTTTTGCGCTTGTAGTTACTATGTCGCAAAACTACTTTATGCATGCTGGGAGTTGTAGTTTTTGCAACTTTATATAACTTTTGCAATTGTGGCTTGCAGTTGTAGTTTCTCTGTTGCAAAACTACCTAAAGGACATCCGTAGTGCAATGTAACTTATCCCCTATACGAATGATAGGGGATAAGTTATAGATCGTGAGGGGGTCCGACCACTGGGATCCCCGCCATCTTCTGTACGGGGCCGCGGCAGTATGCTGGAAGGGGGCGTGTCTATCCCCGCATGATGCGGCTGCCGACACGCCCCTCCATGTATCACATAAAGATTCCTGTAGACTGCCGCGGCCCCGTACGGGATATACGAGATCCTTCAGATAGGGGATAAGCTATATTGCACTACAGTTCTCTAATACATGCTGGGAGTTGTAGTTTTGTAACTTTTGCAATCGTGGCAACTTTGCATTTGTGGCATTTGTTGCACAATTACTTTATGCATCTTGGGAGTGGTAGTTTTTTAAACTTTTGCAAAAATTGCAATTGGGTGCAATTGTAGTTTCTCTGTATGCATGCTGGGAGTTGTAGTTTTCAAACATTATGTAACTTTTACCATTGTGGTAACTTTTTGTTGTTGTAGTGTCTCAGCTGCGAAACTACTTTATACATGCTGGGAGTTGTAGTTTTGGAATTTTTGCAACTTTTTGAAATTGTAGTTTCTCTGTATGCATGCTGGGAGTTGTACTTTTGAAACACTATGTTACCTTTGCGATTGTGGTAACTTTTTGCTGTTGTAGTGTCTCAGCTGCCAAACTACTTTATACATGCTGGGAGTTGTAGTTTTTGGAATTTTTGCAACTTTTTGAAATTGTAGTTTCTCTGTTGCAGAGCTACTTTATGCATGCTGGGAGTTGTAGTTTTGCAACTGATGATAAGCCCCACCGGTAGGTCACTGCACAGTGATTTTGAGCTTGTCTTACCCTAATCGATAACAGAAACCCCCAAAAATTCCTCCCTAAATGTTTTTGAATGGTGGATTTCTTGTTGTACAGGAACTTAGCTGTGTAAGAGCTGCTCGGCGTGTACCTCCATTGTTCTGTCTGTTAGCACAGGAACTGATTTTTGGATAAATTGAAGATTAGACTAAACAATGAGCGAAGTTGTCATCTGGAACCTGTTACTGACCCCACAGCTCTCAATCTTTATTTTATATATATATATATATATATATATATATATATATATATATATATATATATAAAGTTATTGCTAAAGGTCTATGTAGTATGTGCATGTGTATTCAATATAGGTGCCGATCAGGATATAGGAATGTC
This sequence comes from Hyla sarda, assembly GCF_029499605.1. Lineage (NCBI taxonomy): Eukaryota > Metazoa > Chordata > Amphibia > Anura > Hylidae > Hyla > Hyla sarda. The sequence goes on along the minus strand of NC_079189.1, from coordinate 41,351,599 downwards.
ATGGGTGTCGTCTTTTTTAAAAACTACTTCACAAATATTCCCGTACATTTTCAACTTTTTAAGGTCATAATGGAATAATGGGGGTTGCTTGAGCTTGAGTATCTTGACTTGAGGAGCAGCTTAAAGGGGTACTCCGGTGAAAACCTTTTTTCTTTTAAATCAACTGGGGGCAGAAAGTTAAACATATTTGTAAATTACTTCTATTAAGAAATCTTAATCCTTCCTGTACTTATTAGCTGCTGAATACTACAGAGGAAATTCTTTTCTTTTTGGAATGCTCTCTGATGACATCACGAGCACAGTTCTCTCTGCTGACGTTATTATAATAATAATAGCGCTTTATTTATTGTTGTCCTTAGAGGGATTTGAACCCAAGTCCCCACCACTGCAAGGCAGCAGTGCTAACCACTGAGCCACCATGCTGCCCTTAGCATACATCTGCTATGCACAGTTGTTAAAATGGACGGAGATGTCAGCAGAGAGCACTGTGCTCGTGATGTCATCAGTGTTCCAAAAAGAAAGGAATTTCCTCTGTAGCATTCAGCAGCTAATAATTACTGGAAGGATTAAGATTTTTTAATAGAAGTAATTTACAAATATGTTTAACTTTCTGCCACCAGTTGATTTAAAAGAAAAAAGGTTTTCACCGGAGTACCCCTTTAAGCAGAGGTTTGTGTCTAAATGTGAAAGACTAAACCAGTATTTTCCAAACAGTGTGCCTCCAGGTGTTGCAAAACTACAACTCCCAGCATGCCCGGACAGCCGGGCTGTCCGGGCATGCTGGAAGTTGTAGTTTTGCAACAGCTGGAGACACACTGTTTGGAAAACACTGGACTAAACCATGGTATAGAACCAGCTGTTATGCCCTGGTCTGTCTGTTGGGGAGCTGTTTGGAAAACTAGAGCATGATGATTGTGTGTGTATACAGTATATATATATATATATATATATATATGTATATATATATATATATATATATATATATATATATAGCCATTCAAACACCATAAAGACAGCCATTGGGTTGTCTTCTGTAGATGTCCATGGATGTTCTTACTGCCTGGATTTTAAGAGCTCTCACATTTCCCTATGCTTCATTTTTGGCCAAGGTTGGTCCGACTATTGGACCTTGTATGGCCTACCAAAATAAAGCATTATGTTTTACTTATATGGTCACTGTCATTTCAAACCACTTCCCTCCATTTGAAAGCCTATATGATCTGTAATATACCGTATTTGTAAATTAGTTTATTCACTAAAATGACTTTTTACCTGAGGTAAAAAATGCCTTAAAGTCTTGACTGCTAGGTATTTCACTTCCCTACAATAAGTCGTGTGCTACTAGTTGTTAGGGGAATTCTTTCTCTAGCAACAGGGAGACCAATACAGAATACAGGGAGTGGGGTAGAGAGAGTCTAGACTCTGTAAATGCAAGCTGAGCCAGTGTGACTGCTCCAGAGGATTCATGCTGAGTCTGAAAGGTAAAAGAAGAATTCCCTCTTATGAAACAGCAGTAAAGGAAGGAATGAGTTACACTAAGTAGTAAACTGCTTCATCTGATGACAGGCTAAAGGGAGGGGGAAGGGGATTACATCCATAATGTTCTGGGCAGCTGTCCCTTGTGCTCCTACTACTATTACTGTATGCTGTATACATAGTGCTGCCTCCTGAATGAAATCCCCTCCCTTTTGTCATCAGAAGAAGCAGTTCATTACTTAGTATAACCTTTTCCTTGCTGTGTTGCTGTATCATTCCTTTCTGCTTACATAGCACCTTGCAAACCCACTGCATCAGTAACCCTTTCTTCCCCACATGCCATTTATAGTAGTGTCTTGTACAAAGCATTCTCCAGCACAGTACCAGCCTGTCCAGTCCAGCTCACTTTCACACCAGCACTGTGCCGTGGCATAGAAGTAAGGAGTAGGTGTGATTGGTCAGACAACAAAGGGAAAAGAAGTACCTATGTGTGTACTACTGGAAAAAAAACAGCCCCCTAAAATACTGGATGATTACGGTATCTCATGTGAATGGGGTCTTCCAACTCTCCCCCGACAGATGATGTAGGGAAAGAAGGATTGGGCATGTTAACTTTCAACGTCCCATCGATTTGTTCTCCTAAAGCATAGTTCACCACTAGAGGTGCTGGCAGCAGCTTTCTCTTTTCTCCCTATATAAAACACACACACGTGCATGAGGAAATCAGAAGGAATAGTTATTGAATGAATGAGCACTTGGCCAACAGATATTGAAGGTGTATGACCACCTTAAGGCTGTAGCTTCTGTGACTGGGTGACCCAAGACAGTAAAAGACTGGTTCTACCCCCTCCGGGCCTGCTTTAGGCATGTATCCGTTTTGTCCAGAGTTTTACTTTAAGTTCCAGTCTATGGTTATTTGATGGTTTGAAAGTCTCATAATGTGACTGTGTTTAATAAAGTATAAACTTTAGAGAACAAGAGAAAAACATTTCAGGGGTCATGTGAGAGGCCAACAGCAGCCGCAGGAGGTAGTCACTTTTTTGAAGATCTTACATACCTAAGCGCTTTTCCAAGATCTAGCGGAATACTGGAATCTCATCTCAGGTCATTCTGCGGATTGTTGGCTGCACATTCTGTTTGGACAAGGAATCTATACGGCATCCAAGAAGGTTTTCTCTTTCTTTTATTGCAGAAAACTCTCCCAAAGTGATTCCAGACTGGTAGCCAGAATGTATGTTTGATCAAAAAGGTTCCTATAGTCATTGTTCATTTTCCACATTCTTGAGCAAATCAAGATGGTGGGAGAGGGGGGGGGGGGTAAATATTATTTTAAAGGTTACTTTGAGCTCCTGTTGAAGGTGACACCCCATCTTTAAATAAGGGTACTATTGTGTTGACAAATGGGCTAATTAAGGCAAGTTCCTTGACATTTAAACTATTCAGGGTTCCTTATTACAACTACCCCCAACCTCCCTACCCTCGCCTCCTAGTAACCATCATCCTGCTTTGGAGTCTTGTACTTCCCCTTAGTTTACTGTAGAACGTGGTGGCATCTAAACATCATGGTGCCCAATATTTGAGAAAATGATGAGAATGATTGGCGTTGTCCAGTCCTTTTGTTTCAGATTAGTTTAAGGTTGGGCTTATGCAGAGAACCCCTTTTTGAAGTTGAAGAAAGCTGCGTCTGGCCATACAATGTAGCGTTGCATAAAAATGATGGTCTATGTAATGCATATATGGGCAGAGTCCACTAGAGCAGGAGCTGCTTTTACTCCATATTCTGTCTCATGGTGTGAAGGTATTGGGACATACCCCTTTTATGATATCTACATGCCATCAAACCTGTTCTGAGGAAAAGCCTACCGTTTGCCCATAGCAGCCAATCAGATTGCTTCTTTTATTTTTCAGAGGCCTTTACAAAAATGAAAGAAGCAATCTGATTGGTTGTGATAGGGAACTGGTCGACTTCTCCTCTGCACAAGTTTTAATAGTTTTAACAAGTTGGTCAATTCAAATGAATGGTCATGGCTCAATTATGAACAATAATATGGCGGCCTATCGGTAGGTTGATTTATACCTCAAACATAGTTCACCACAAGTGCCTACATTTATACTGTAGACATATCATCAGTGCATACATTGTAAATACCCTTTTAAGGCCCATTTACATGTAGGTACTACTAATGTGGCACATTCAGGTGATGGTCAGCCAAAAAATCTATGAATTTGGCCATTAAAGGGGTACTCCACCCCTAGACTTCTTATCCCTATGTTGGGGAGGCTACACTAATTCCCCCCGGAGCAACATTCATACTTGTTAAATCCAATAACTTATTCACCTTTTCACAAGTTGTGTTTTTTTTAACCCTGTTCTACACGAGTGACGGGGTCTGCAGGATGTTTAGGGGTTTATAACACACGCACACTGTGTTTGATGTCGCTGAGTTTTCTTTTGTTGGGGGGCTTTCTAAAAGTCTCATTTTACAGGGGGTGAATATCAGGACCATGTACCCAATAATAATTCATCTTAAAGGGGTACTCCACCCCTAGACATCTTATCCCCTATCCAAAGGATAGGGGATGAGATGTCTGATCGCGGGGGTCCCGCCACTGGGGACCCCCGCAATATAGCACGCAGCACCCACCTGTTACTGCTCCGGAAGCGCTGGAGGGTCTGGCTCCCGACCATGGGGACTCCACCCCCGTGTGACATCACGACACGCCCCCTCAATGCAAGTCTATGGGAGGGGGCGTGACGACTGTCATGCCCCCTCCCATAGACTTGCATTTAGGGGGCGGGGCGTGACATCACACAGAGGTGGAGTCATGACGTCACGATCTTCCGTCCCCGTAGTCGGGAGCCAGACCCTCCAGCGCTTCCGGAGCAGTAACAGGTGGGTGCTGCGTGCTATATTGCGGGGGTCCCCAGCGGCAGGACCCCCGCGATCAGACATCTTATCCCCTATCCTTTGGATAGGGGATAAGATGTCTAGGGGTGGAGTACCCCTTTAAGATGAATTATTATTGGGTACATGATCCTGATATTCACCCCCTGTAAAATGAGACCTTTAGAAAGCCCCCCTAACAAAAGAAAACTCAGCGACATCAAACACAGTGTGCATGTGTTATAAACCCCTAAACATCCTGCAGACCCCTTCACTCGTGTAGAACAGGGTTAAAAAAAACACAACTTGTGAAAAGGTGAATAAGTTATTGGATTTAACAAGTATGAATGTTGCTCCGGGGGGAATTAGTGCAGCCTCCCCAACAGAGGGGGGATAAAATAAAATAACATGCTCCTATTTATAATAAAGAAAAAATACTTTTGCGAAGCCAATGACGTAATGAAGCCAGAAGTGCTGGAGAGTGGACATTTATATGAACCTTCTGGAAGACGTTTTTGGCGTCGTGCGCGGCTGAAACAGAGACAGTTCAGTTACACAGAGCGTTCCAATAGACTCATCTAGAACGGGCCAGCGACCTCCCCGGTGGGACTTTAAAATACTTCAACTCCCCGAATAAAAATAAACTGAATGAATTAGAAGATATGGGAGTTCAGCAGCTTATAATGGAACAAAGTCGACTCAGCTCTAAGCGAGAGATCCCCTGGCCCGCCTTATATAAAAAGCCTAATTTGTGCCGTCTCCTTGAAAAACAGATGTAGTTTTATTTGTCTTCCCTAATAATAAAAAAATAAAAAAGTTTAAAAAAAATTCCACACAGTGTTATTTTTGACATCAGTCAAGCCTAGTGCAAAAAATGGAAATGTTCCAGGGATATCAGCTAAGAGGATAAAATATTCTAAAATCAAGAATGTAAAGGAAGGGGATTCCAAAAATAGGCCTGTAGACATAGAAGGGTAACATTGGTGGGTGTCTGAGGGTCCAGGATTAAAGGGTACCTGACTTATTCAGAAAGAAGACTGCATGCAGCCAAGAACACGCCAGTTTGGCTTACCAGTGTACCAGAGAAGGCTTTGGCTTAGACACAATAATGGGCTTCAAAGGCTTGGGCCCATCAACCCCATATGGAGATGACTTTGGGGCCAATCACTTGCTACTAGTGCCCTTTTTTTTCTTATGGAATAATTCACAGACTATTAAAATTTATTGATAATTGACAAAGAATATGATGGCCTTGTGCATGTTCTGTATAGATGGATGATGTGGTGACCTCAAGGAACCTAGTACATACAGTCATCTCTCCAGCAAAGTAACCACCAAGACCCCTTCATCATAGACATTGCTGTGGGTCCTAGTTTTCACCTTTTTTACCATTACTCAATACAGTTGTTGGCCGAGTGAGCCCTCTTGGTGCTACAGATTAGTTAAGAGGTATCAGATTACACCATGTTTCACATACTTTTCCACATATTGGGACCACATATCTCTTCATCAAAGTAACCACCACTACACCTTCATTATAGACATTGCATAGGGTCCTTGTTCTCCAACCATCACCTTTTGACCATTTCTCTGTTAAGTTGGTGCTTGAGTGACTCCTCTTGGTTGTACAGATTAGTTAAGAGGAATCAGATTACACCATGTTTCACATACTTTTCCACATATTGGGACCACATATCTCTTCATCAAAGTAACCACCACTACACCTTCATTATAGACATTGCATAGGGTCCTTGTTCTCCAACCATCACCTTTTGACCATTTCTCTGTTAAGTTGGTGCTTGAGTGACTCCTCTTGGTTGTACAGATTAGTTAAGAGGTATCAGATTACACCATGTTTCACATACTTTTCCACATATTGGGACCACATATCTCTTCATCAAAGTAACCACCACTACACCTTCATTATAGACATTGCATAGGGTCCTTGTTCTCCAACTATCACCTTTTGACCATTATTCTGTAAAGTTGGTGCTTGAGTGAGTCCTCTTGGTTGTACAAATCACCCCTTTAAAGATATTGCTGATCGTCCTAGTTTTTCACCCGTCACCTTTTGGCAGAATTCAGTACTCGTGTTGAAAACCATAGGTGTACACAGTTCCTCACTACGTATTTTCCTATGATAGTAACCACCAGGACTTCTTTATTATAGACATTGCTGGGGGTCCTAATTCTCCAACCATTATTTTTTGGCAGAACTAGCTCCTGTGTTGAAGGACATAGGTCGACACGATTCCTCTCATCTATTAATGCTGCAATATGTCTTACAGTATTAGCATAGGAATATCTTTCCTTCCATAGCCGTGCGGAGCTGTGATCGTGAGCTGTTACAGCCGAGATAATGGAGTTGTAAGTGGCCTTGGCGCCAATGGGAACTTCCTCCTGTAATATTACACCTATCATTTGGGAACAATTGTCCCTGATATAAAACTGCATTGGTTGAGTGATACATATTCAGCGTGAATTCACACATATACAGTAAAGATGTTTCCTATTGATAGTAAAAATCTAAATAATAGGGGCATTGCTGTAATGTCATGGACCTAATACCAGTACCATAAACAGCTCCTTTGTTCTTCCGAATATTGCCAGGAAGAACAGTCATGGGAAATTAAATTTTTCTTCTACCCAAGTTGCTCCTGTTCTTAGAACGACTGATCCAGTTAGCGGTAATATAGAAGGGAATGGCTGTAAATGTTCTAAATACACTTACTGCTCATGAAAATAAAGGGAACACTTCAACAACACAATGTAACTCCAAGTCAATGACACTTCTGTGAAATCACACTGTCCACTCAGGAAGCAACACTGATTGACAATCAATTTCACATGCTGTTCTGCAAATGGAACAGACAACAGGTGGAAATTATAGGTAATTAGCAAGACTCCCCCAATAAAGGAGTGGTACTCCAGTGGTGACCACAGACCACTTATCAGTTCCTATACTTCCTGGCTGATGTTTTGGTCACTTTTGAATGCTGGCAGTGCTTTCACTCTAGTGGTAACATGAGACGGAGTCTACAACCCACACAAGTGGCTCAGGTAGTGCAGCTCATCCAGGATGGCACTCAATGAGAGCTGTGGCAAGAAAGTTTGCTGTGTCTGTCAGCGTAGTGTCCAGAGCATGGAGGCGCTACCGGGAGACAGGCCAGTACATCAGGAGACGTGGAGGAGGCTGTAGGAGGGCAACAACCCAGCAACTGGACCGCTACGTCTGCTTTGTGCAAGGAGGAGCAGGAGGAGCACTGCCAGAGCCCTTCAAAATGACCTCCCGCAGGCCACAAATGCGCATGTGTCCACTCAAATGGACTCCATGAGGGTGGTATGAGGGCCCGACATCCACAGGTGGGGGTTGTGCTTACAGCCCAACACTGTGCAGGACATTTGGCATTTGCCAGAGAACACCAAGATTGGCAAATTCACCACTGGCACCCTGTACTCTTCACAGATGAAAGCAGGTTCACACTGAGCACATGTGACAGACGTGACAGAGTCAGGAGACGCTGTGGAGAACATGCTGCTGCCTGCAACATCCTACAGCATGACCGGTTTGGCAGTGGGTCAGTAATGGTGTGGGGTGGTATTTCTTCGGGGGGCGCATAGCCCTCCATGTGCTTGCCAGAGGTAGCCTGACTGCCATTAGGTACCAAGATGAGATCCCCAGACCCCTTGTCCTAATGCAAAACAATGCTAGACCTCATGTGGCTGGAGTGTGTCAGCAGTTCCTGCAAGAGGAAGGCATTGACGCTATGGACTGGCCCGCCCGTTCCCCAGACCTGAATCGGATTGAGCACATCTGGGACATCATGTCTCGCTCCATCCACCAATTCCACGTTGCACCACAGACTGTCCAGGAGTTGGCGGATGCTTTAGTCCAGGTCTGGGAGGACATCCCTCATGAGACCATCCGCCACCTTATCAGGAGCATGTCCAGGCGTTGTAGGGAGGTCATATGGGCACATGGAGGCCACACACACTACTGAGCCTCATTTTGACTTGTTTTAAAGACATTACATAAAGTTGGATCAGCCTGTAGTGTGGTTTTCCACTTTGATTTTGACTGTGACTCCATATCCAGACCTCCATGGGTTGATACATTTGATTTCCATTGATACTTTTTGTGTGATTTTGTGATGTAAAGATGAAAGTATATCATACGATTAGTTCATTCATTCAGATCTAGGATGTGTTATCTTAGTGTTCCCTTTATTTTTTTTGAGCAGTGTATAAAAAAATAAAATAAGGCTGGAGCGTAACAAACGTTCCTTCATGGGTGCCAGATACAAGGTCATTAAGGTGTTATATAGAAGTCGGGTTCTATTTAATGCACAAAAAAAAAAAAAAAAAAAGAACAATACGGAGAAGTGTTGGCGTTGGCTTAGACGCGATGCGCTCATTTCCATCCAGACGTTAGTTTTATGGTTTATTACAACATGGAAGAGGGATAATTACACCCAATATTATACCAGACAGAGCGGCCACTTGTATCCACTTTTTCACAGAGACAAAAAAAAAAGAAAAGAACAGTCTGCATTCAGGAGACATCTGAAAGCTCTTCCTCAATGATCTAATGCAGTGTTTCCCAACCGGCATGCCTCCAGCTGTTGCAAAACTACAACTCCCAGCATGCCCGGACAGCCGTTGGCTGTGCGGGCATGCTGGGAGTTGTAGTTTTGCAACAGCTGGAGGCACTCTGGTTAGGAAACACAGATCTTATGTGCATGAAAGTCGAGACATAACTATAAGGAGAGGAGGTAGCAAATGCACTTTTAGTGTCTGAGAAGTCCAAAAGACCCCTATACCACATAAGAAGACATCAGTATTATAAATAGCACATGGTAGGTGGGTGGCCCACTTACAAATTTTTTTTTTCCCACTGGGGATGGTTTGGTATAAAGTGATGTAAAATATTCTTAAAGCGTACCTGTCATATCACAGAAAAAATAATGCTTCTGTATGTTACTCACTAGGCCATGCAGATGCCTTACATGTCTTTTTTTACGTGTCTAGCTTCTTTATTCAGCTCATAAATCTCTCTGTTCTGCTGCTCACTCATTCTGACATCTGCTTCTCAGGAAGGGGCGTGTCCGAGGCAAGTGCTGAGCCCGCCCTCACTCACTATGCATTCACTTTCTCCCTGATTCTGCTGTCCTGTGCCGGGTCTCTTTATCCAATCACTGCAGGCTGCTATGTTACCCCCCCCCCCCCTCCTCTCTGTTTAAATGCAGCAGTCTGATAGGACAGGAGTGAGCACACCACCCTCACTTACTGGACTTTGTCCCAGCCTGTGCTTCAGCTAGGACAAGATTATGTTCTGGATGGTATGGGGACCCCTAGTGGTCTTTTTTATAACCATGATTTCTATAATAAAGGAGATAACATTTATTATGAAGGATATTAGAAAGTTTAATGTTTTGCCAAGCGGTTTAATCTAATAAGATTGTAGCAGGATGAGCTGAGCAGATAGATATGTAGATCAATGTGAGAAAAGGTTTAAGCTAACTAATAATTTATTGTGTGGTGTCCCGGTATCGTATTGCACACCGTACCTAGTATGGTGGTCCCCAAAGTCAGAGTAACTACGCTCAGGTAGAGTCCCCCAGGTGGGACAGCCCCTAGTCGCCTCTCCTCTACTCTAATTCTATAATGTTCATATATGTATATATTTAGTAATAATATATATTTGATATAATTTATAGTATACTTACCTTGTTTAGCGTTGCAGGACCTTCGGTCATGTGACCATCTTAATATCCTCTATGGTATGTTGGAGGACCTTTGGAGGTCCTTGGGTCACATGTTGCCCATAATCCTTTGTAATGGTGATTGATACAAGTATTGGGTCAATTAGCTCTAGTCCAGCCCCTGCCCATATAAGGGAGCTGCAGCCAATTATCGCTCTGTTGGGTTGCTGCTCTCGTGGATGCCGGACTAGCAGGACGGATCTGCGCAACTTGCAAAAACATGCTAGGTCTAAAAACCTACCGGCCTCAGCTGAACTAAACTGTGAGTTCTTAACTACCCTCGCTAAAGCTAGCGTGACTACTGGACCGCAACTAAATCCCTTAAATCCAGTGGAACAGTGCATAATATTCTAAAGACTCTAAATTGCTAAAGTCACAACCTTTGTCAATCTCCAAGAAAGCAGTTGTATGTGTAGAGACTGTTCCGGTTATGAAGCTTGCATAAAATCTTCAGTAAAAGTTACACCTGTTTCAGCAAACTCTTCGGTTGTGGACATTGCATTATTATCTACCTCCCTATCGCTCTTGGGAAGGGTGGCGGTAGGACAAGCATTACTGAGGAGCCCTCACCCTGGCGTCACGGATAGCAAGGGTTAACAAACACGCTTTAGTCACCGCACAGCTACACCCCCATATACCATACTCCCCCCAGGCTATCACAATTTATATAAATCTCTCCCCATTCTGGACTTAGGAGTCTAGTGGGTGGTTCTAATCAGTGATTGGTAATCTTCCTTGTGCATACATTTGTAGCTGTCAATCACTGAGTAGGGCCACCCACTGGACTCCTAAACTTAAAAGAAGCAAAGGTGGGGACACTGTAGATAAAAGTTGTCCAAACCTGCTGACTTCAGCAGGACCGGTCGACTGTCAAAAGTATGACGCCCTCTCAACTTTTTCCCCACAGATGATGTTGGGGTAGATGATTTCAAATACCCCCCTTTGAGGGTCTGGAATTGGGTTATCTATACCATTTGACAAAAAAATAACTGCCAGAATTTTTTTATTTTATTTACTAAAAGTCCATCATACTAACCCTGTGCATTATTATACACATTTATACAATCCATAACATTATTGAGGATTAGATGTTACAATTCTGGGTCAAAGCAGCCTGCCTGGCCTAAAAAAGCAGTCATTGCCACATGCATTTCATTCGCTGGCAGGGCATTGACAGTCAAGGGCATTACTGTAACATCAGATGAAGGATCTTCTGCCAATTCCAATATTAGACAGACAATGAAAATAAGAAAATATACTTTTGTACAGACCACAAGCTCAACAAACTGGATCTAAATCCAGCGTTCCATCCAGTTGGATGAAACGGGGAATGACGTTGGACCTATGGGCAATGAACTGTGCATGGAAAATGTTGTGATCCTATGGGTGTACGACAGATGGCAGGGTTGCCAGAAGTATGTAAACCCAGCCTTAAAGGGGTACTCTGGTGGAAACCCCCTTTTTTTTTTTTAAATGAACTGGTGCCAGAAAGTTAAACAGATTTGTAAATGATTTCTATTAAAAAAATCTTAATCCTTCCAGTACTTATTAGCTGCTGAATACTACAGAGGAAATTCTTTTCTTTTTGGAACACAGAGCTCTCTGCTGACATCACGAGCACAGTGCTCTCTGCTGACATCTCTGTCCATTTTAGGAACTTTTTTTTTTATAGAAGTAATTTACAAATCTGTTTAATTTTCTGGCACCAGTTGATTAAAAAAAAATGTTTTCCAACGGAGTACCTCTTTAAAGGGATTTTCCCATGTTTACAAGTTATCCCCTATCCTCAAGATATTGGATAACTATTTGATGTTCATGACTCCTATAGAGAAGAAGTTGAGTGGCAAAGGGCATCTGGCCACTGCATTCTGATAGGAGACTCGGGTCTCAAGATTGTGGTGGATAGGGAAAACTTGTACATATGGGACAACCCCTTTAAAGGGGGTCTTTCAGCAATTTTGTGCCATGATAACAGACAACAGCCCTAAGCAGAACTCAGGGAAGTAACTGTAAAGATACCTGGTGTCTTAGTGATGTAACCTGAATTGGCGAGAAAACATTGTGCAGCGTCCTGGACACCTGCCATGGTGGCAGCCAAAACATTAAAGACATGAGACACCAAATATCATTACGCTCCCCTCCCTGACCTCTGTATTGGGCTGTCAGTAGTTTTGATGGCTCAAAACTGCTGACATACTGCCTTTTATTCCTCTTTTAAGTCAGGGTGGTTAGTGCTGCTGCCTTGTCACCTCTCACCTTCCTATCCTTTGTAAGAGAAAAGAGCAACATGACACTTGGGCCATTTCTCCCCTCCCTGCACTGTTTGCTTATGATATCTGGAGACCTTGATTGGTTGTTTTGTCCATGGTGAAGGGAGGTGGACAACCTCAGGTGGGTCCCCCCGCCCTCCAGGAGCCTTTTAGTTGCCCCCTAGTTACACATGCCATTGGTACAGAAGTTGTGTAGTCATTGGAAAAGTTTTAGATTACTATTTCAAAAATGTCAGACTAGTGGGTACCTGTTTAAAGGGATTTTATGTTGAGCTACAAAGACAAAGAACTTGACCTCCATTGCCTTTCTTGTCACATTTCGTAAGCAAACCCAAGTTTGTTAGGGGCGAAAGATTTTTCAAGGAGTGAAACATTGGTACATCTCAAAGCAGACGGCTTGATAAATAAGCAGAGACGCCTTTTCTTTCAAGTAGCGGTCAGTAAATCAAGTCAAATATGCCCGCCTGCTGTTCTGTCTCTTTTTCTAGACAGTGGTGGTCTTCATTACAATAACACCCCCACCCCCCAAATGAGCTAGAGATATGATTGATCTATATACAGCACTGTTTATCTTCTTCTTTTCAATTCCAGAGTGCATATAATTTTATCATGATGCCATAGGAAGCCATAGATCAGCACATGTGTTCAGATGGAGCCGGTCCTTCTTCAAGCAGACCCCAAGTGTTAGAAATTCCAGCATCTGAATGCAAGATTATGAATGGATAGGGGGTTTTCAGCTGATGGAAATGTGACTTGATAAATGGAGCAGATGGAGTCCGGCTGTAGATGTATAGAGTGCTTGTTGTATAGGCTGTGTTTCTTTCAAATAGCTAAGAGCCTTGGTGTGACCTGACACTTATGTCAATTTAAAATTGTCAGGATATATATCGGCCGGCAGCTGAACTGGAGGACTGCACGAGATGCGTACAGAGGTCTCCACAAAGAGTTGTCCTAATGCCCGAAATTTGTTAGCTAGTAGCATGTACAAGGAATTTATTCTTAATAAAACAATTTGTTAGGTTTTTCTCAATGCACCCTTTTAACTGTTTGCCAAAAGGCCTGCATCATTGGCAATTTGGATAGATGGCTTAGGTCTTTGGCAAATAGTCTTGGTGACTTAGGCCATTGGTTATCAGAATTGATGGTCTAGATCTTTGGCAATCTGAATTGGTGGCGGAGATCCTTGATAAACAGATTTGGTGGCTTAGGTCAATGGTGACTGGAATTAGTGCCCTAGATTATTGGTAGTTTAGATAATTGGAAACCTAGACCGATGACCTTGATTTTTAGTAATCTGAATTGTTTGTGTAGGTCACTTGTCACCGGAATTTTTTGGCAATCTGAATTGTTGGTCAAGGCAGTGGATCTCAAGATCCCCAAAATGTAAGTCCTTTTGAAAGGATGACATCAATTTACACCCAAGGCTTTGATCACTGTGCTGTGTGGCATGGCATTTCCCCCTTGTGGTACCGATATGACCGGAAAATCTATAGACTAGATCATTGCTGACCAGAATTGGTAGGATTTATCATTGGTGATCTGTAATTGGTGGCTAATATCATTAGGGTTTAGTAATTAATGGACTAGATCAGTGGTCACCACTAACATTCCATTTTTTGTTGTTGTTTTCTTCCAACCCCCCCCCCCCCCCCCCAGTTATTCCATTGCAAAGAAATTCAAATCGTGCATTGTTGGTGGGCATTGAGGACTGGAATGGAGACATTACTAGATTATGGGTGACCTAAATTGGTAGCCTAGACCATAGGAAGCTTAGTTTATTCGCATTTTGAATAGATTATTAGAAGTATTTTTCTCCTAATTTTACTCTCCTTTTTACCCTTTTATACACCCTTAGTACTTGTGTGGTGACCAAACTTACACAACTTTGCTCTGGGTATTTTAAAAGGTTCTCTCTACTCTATATACAGCCACGGATAGAATGGTACTTTGCATGATGAGTGACCGCAGAATGAGACATAATTAAAGTCAATAAACTTTCCTAGCCACAATGTTTGTTAACCTGTTAAACCACTGAAGATTACATAAAGTAAATGCACTTTAAAATGGCTTTTACCATAATTCATTTACTGCTGTGAATAATATTACTACTCATTACACTCTGCTTAATATGTCCTTCTTCTTCCGTTGTAGGTGCCATGTTATTCATACGGACAGAAGCTTTCTAAATTGGCCATTTTGAGAATAGCTTGTAACTATATCCTCTCCCTGGCGCGACTGGCTGACCTTGACTACAGTGCTGATCATAGTAACTTGAGTTTTACCGAGTGTGTAGAGCAATGTACTAGGACTTTACAGTCAGAAGGAAGGTCAAAAAAGAGGAAGGTAAGGAAAGAAGAAATCCCCAGGGATCTTCCAATAACCACATGAATTATCAATGACAACATAAAATGTACATGTAACCTAAAGTACAGATAAAAAAAAAAACTTTAATACTATATAAATAATGGGAAATAAGTTAATCAGTCATGGTAAAAGCTGACCATACACCACATATAAGTGTCATTTTCAGTGGGACTGGCCAAACATTGTAATGTGTATGGTGATTTCCCAATTCTTCCTCAATGGTAGATGTCTGGGAGAAAAGGATTGGGTATGTTGGATGTTAACCAGTCTATCCTTTCATTCTTCAGGAAACAAGCTACTACCAGTGCATGCGTGTGTATGGGTGGCATAGGGAAAGACAGATAGCTGACAGCTGTATTACGTGTACAGCCATCTTAAATAAGTACTCTGCTCTGGGAGCCACAAAAATGCCACACTGAGAAAATGTTTCTTTTATGGTTTTTGGACAACCATATGACCTACTTACCCAATATAGAAGTTAGAGGGAAGAATACTGTTCTAGGTTACATATAACCTTCCAGTCAAGAATTAACTTTGTCTTATTGCATCATTGGCCAATATTGGGACCCATTGCGGTTCCATAAAAAAAAAAGGAATAGTGACAGGGTAGAGTCTTGCATCAGGTTCTGAATTCCATGGGTCTTGAAGGACCCAAAAAAAAATTTGCAAATGCGGGCGGTAATGAGGTTGTTGAGGGTGGGAGTGGGTGGTCACACAACATACACTGCGCAGTCCCACAAAATTCTGCGCAGTCCCACAAACCTCTGAAATGCCACAGGGGGCTGACGAAATGCCACAAGGAGGTGATGAAATACCACAAGGGGGTGGTGAAATGGCACAAGTGGGTATTTATAATAAAAAAGAATGGGGGGGGGAGTAGGGGATTGGTTAATGAAATGGCATGTAAGTAATAAAATGGCACAGAGGGTACTATTTATATATCTCTGACAAAATGTTCACAGGAGGAGGCAGGATTGGACACACATATTGCGAGAGCTGGAGTGGAACACACTCCTTGCGGGAGTGGGCGGTAATGGTTGAAAATCCAGCGGGAGCAGGAATAAGAAAACAGTCCGGCGCCGGGGCTCTCTGACAGGGCAGCAGAAATGGAATATTTAGGTACCTACTGGATATTATCTGCATAGTAGTGTTATCTTTTTGGACCAGTCAGCTTAGGTTCAAACAGGTGGTTTCACCATAGATAATGTTTCTTATGCCACTCAGAGAAAAGGTTTCTTTTATTGTTCTTAGACATAAGAAGATAAAGGCAAGAGTGCTGTTTTAGGTCATGTGTAACTTCCTAGTCAAGAATTAGCTTTTTCTAGGGGCATTGGCCAATACTGGATCCCATTGCAGTCCCGTTAAAAAGGAACAATTACAGGGCTGCACACATAAACCAAGTAGTTTTATCTTTTTGGACCAGTCAGTTTTGGTTCAAGCAGGTGGTTTCACCAAAGATAGCCCCTTCATATGGGATCTTCTGCAGATAATTTTTCAATGGTCAACCACTGCCTACCAAACCAGATCGTGGCCAGGAATGAATGACTTAAGTCCTCTCTTACACAGCATCTTTCCTCCCTGGCTCATAGAGGGGTGTCCTGACAAGGTTCAATTCTATGATATCATATCCCCTAATTGGGCATATGAGCATAAGTTGCCATCAAAGGATCACAATGAACACCTATTCACTTTTCTTTGTGAGGTTTGCCGTATCCAGTAAAATCCCATGAATCACGTCTTCTGTCGGCTTCTTGGATCCAGTCGTCTTCTTAAACACGACGTTCCCACAAGAAGGAGCTAATTGAAGGTTTATCTGAAGACACGTAGCCAAGAGCGGGGTATCTAAAGGAAACAGCACCGAGTCTCATTACTGAATCGCATTCCTTCAGGTTACTTAACGCTCAACCAATTACATGAAATCATCATCAAACCGTGTTAGAGAGGAAGCCGACTGTTCAGCCAGTTTTCCTTTCGGAAAAATAACATGGATGAATAAGAAGAGAGTGATTGATGTTTGTATTATTACAAAAGGAGGCTTGTAAACTTCACTTGAACCTCCCTGCGGATTCTGGAATCTTTCGTTCCGACCATTAATAGACTGGTCAGTGTCAGCGAGCGGGGGGGAAAGGAGGGGGTCACTCTGCCATCTTTATTGTCCCCCTGTATCATTGCCAACAAATACAGAACCCTTGGAGACGAGATATGAATATTTACTCATGGATTGTCCAACTAGCGGGACAATGAAATGTTGGTTTTAAAACACTTTGCAAATAAAGGGGTATTCCCATATCGGCTTGGTATCAATAGGGGATAAGTAGCTGATCCTGGGGGTCCGACTGCTGCACACTGTGCATGCGCAGCCACCAATTTCAAGAATGGGGATATAATTGTCCCTAGAGGGAAAGAAGCAGACCGCGCATTTGCAGGCACTGGTCCATTTCTTCAATATGGTGCTGCTAAATGTTCTCAAAAACTTTCAGTGATCGCGCATGCACTGTGAGCAGCAGTCGGACCCCCAAGATCAGCTTCTTATCCCCTATCCCAGTGATCTCCAAATTGCGGACCTCTAGCTGTTGCAAAACTACAACTCCTAGCATGCCCAGACAGCCGTTGGCTGTCTGGGCTTGCTAGGAGTTGTAGTTTTGCTACAGCTAGAAGTCCACAGATAGGAGACCTAGGCCTTATGCTATGGATAAGAGATAACAAGCTGAGATGGGAATACCCCTTAAAGCAGCCCTTAGTCTAAAGGGGATAGGGGGTATAAGGCTGTGTTCTCACATTCAGTGTTTGTCCCATTTTTTTTTACATGTGTTTTCTGTCTTGATAGGTGAATTCTCAATAACTTCACCAATCAAATGGGTAGGGGGGATGCATTTTAAAAACGTATCATAAACAGATTTGGAAACACAGCCCAATGCTGGTGCTGTTGGATTTTTATTAAAGGGGTACTCCGGAAAACTATTATTTATTTTTTTGGTGCCAGAAAGTTAAACAGATTTGTAAATTACTACTATTTTAAAATCTTAATCCTTCCAGTACTTATCAGCTGCTGTATGCTCCACAAGAAGTTTTTTTTCTGTCTGATCACAGTGCTCTCTGCTGACACCTCTGTCCGTATCAGGAACTGTCCAGAGCCGCTATGGGGATTTGCTTGTACTCTGCGCAGTTCCTGACATGGACAGAGGTGTCAGCAGAGAGCACTGTGGTCAGACTGGAAAGAACACCAAAAAGAAATACAACTTCCTGTGAAGCATACAGCAGCTGATAAGTACTGGAAGGATAAAGATTTTTAAATAGAGGTAATTTGCAAATTTGTTTAACTTTCTGGCACCAGTTGATTTATTAAAAAAGAAAAAATTTTCCAGTGTAGTACCCCTTTAATTCCAGCATTCCTAGAATAGATAAAATAGGCAAATATACCCTAAAATAATATTTTTTGCAGTGGTCCCCAAACTAGTCCTCAAGGCCCACCAAATTCTAGGTTACTCAATTGGCACAGAACAGGAAAAAAAGGAGACCCAGGTCTC
Organism: Hyla sarda; assembly: GCF_029499605.1. Taxonomy (NCBI): domain Eukaryota; kingdom Metazoa; phylum Chordata; class Amphibia; order Anura; family Hylidae; genus Hyla; species Hyla sarda. The sequence continues at coordinate 41,333,315 of NC_079189.1, read as the reverse complement.
TTGGTGGGCCCTGAGGACTGGGTTGGGGGCCTCTGCTATAAAGAATATTTCCTTTGTAATTTTCTGGCCACTAGGGGCACTGTTCCATTTCAGCATTGCTACATAACTTTGCTCATTACTTCTGGAGGTCACAATGGCGGCTCTCTTCCCGTGGAAAGATTTAGATATATGGCTTTCTATGCATTCTAGTGCCATCCAGTGATAAATAAATACTATATAGTAGAGGAGTATTCTGTTCCTTTAAATTATCGAGCCTATGAGAATAATATACGACCATCAGGCAATGACCCAGACATAGAGGCTCAAATCACGCTCTCACATTTCACAGGCTACTGCTTGTAGGCTACACTAAGTATGTAACCAGCTGGACCACGATTCTGCTTTAATACTTGATTTTAATGATTATTTTTATTTTTTTTTACTTTTTTTTATTTTTTTTTATTCTATGGGCCACATGTGAAAATCCCCGTCCAAAAATTGATAAAACAATTTCAGCAATTCTGCTGCCAGAGGAAATAACAGGAAAAAAAAGCCTCAGTTTATTTTATCTTTAAATTGTAGAACAGTTTGCTGAAACAGTGAAATCTTGGTCAGTTTACAAACCTTAAAGCACTGTATGGCGGCACACTTTTTATGGGTTATGTGGATTCTCTATGAGGTATGAAGCTGTACACCAGTTAAAGGAGTACTCCCGTGGAAAACTTATTTTTTTTTAAATCAACTGGTGCCAGAAAGTTAAACAGATTTGTAAATTGCTTCTATTAAAAAATCTTAATCCTTCCTGTACTTATTAGCTGCTGAATACTACAGTGGAAATTCTTTTCCGTTTGAAACACAGAGCTGTCTGCTGACATCATGAGCACAGTGCTCTCTGCTGACATCTCTGTCCATTTTAGGAACTGTCCAGGGTAAAAGGAAATCCTCATAGCAAACATATGCTGTTCTGGACAGTTCCTAAAATGGACAGAGATGTCAGCAGAGAGCATTGTGCTCATGATGTCAGCAGAGAGCTCTGTGTTTCAAAAGGAAAAGAATTTCCACTGTAGTATTCAGCAGCTAATAAGTACAGGAAGGATTCAGATTATTTAATAGAAGTAATTTACAAATCTGTTTAACTTTCTGGCACCAGTTGATTTAAAAAAATAAGTTTTCCACGGGAGTACCCCTTTAAGTCTGACATCCTGGGTAGCTGCTGTCTGTCCCAACCAGTCATTGATAACCCAAGCGCCTTCAGTGATAGGCAATACTCTCTTACAGCCTGTGGCCTGCTGCGGCGAAGGACCTCCCAGAATGTCTTCCTCTAGGTCAGTGGTCTCCAAACTGGGGCACTTCAAATTTTGCAAAACTTAAAGGGGTACTCTGGTGGAAAAAAAAATTTTTCATATCAATCGGCTCCAGAAAGTTAAACAGATTTGTAAATGACTTCTATTTAAAAAATCATAATCCTTCCAGTACTTATCAGCTGCTGTATACTACAGAGGAAGTTGAATTGTTCTTTTTTGTCTGATTACAGTGCTCTCTGCTGACACCTCTGTCACAGAGGAGTCAGCAGAGAGCACTGTGGTCAGACAAAAAAGAACTGCACAACTTCCTCTGTAGTATACAGCAGCTGATAAGTACTGGAAGGATTAAGATTTTTTTTTTTTTTTTTTTTTAATAGAAGTCATTTACAAATCTGTTTAACTTTCTAGCACCAGTTGATTGGAAAAAGAAAATGTTTTCCACCCGAGTACCCCTTTAAACTTCCAACATGCTGGGTGTTTTAGTTTTTTTTAACATCTGAAGGGTCACAGTTTGGAGACCACTGCTTTGGAGTAACACAGTGGGGTCATATACTGAACTTGATGGACTTTTGTCTTCTTTCAACTTCATGAACCGTGTAACCAAGATATCTGCAGCATCAAATCTGCAGCAGATCCTGTATATGTGAATGTGCCCTTAGGTTATTTAGGGGGGGGGGGGGGCGGGGGTCACTCTTAATTTTAGGAACCTTACAACTCGCACTGGAGTATCTGTCCTGTATTACAGAAATAACTTATTGAAGTCAAAGCACACAGTGTAATACTTTATTCCCCCTGTGGGGGCGCTGCAGGGAAAGTGATCACTTCCAGGTTTTACCCACAGATTACATCCAATCACAGGAATCCCAACAAAGAGATCATTTATGATCAGCTCATTGTCAAAGCGACCCTTCTAAGAAGTAAGAACTGTACAGATCAGAGGAATACCCCTATTTTGCCCTGCTAAGAAAATACATTTTCCTATACCCTATCAGAGAGGTTATAGGGGAGGGGTGGAATCTTTATTTCAGGATCCTCACCTCTTGCCCAAAATAGTGCAAAGAACTTTGTCTGCTCTGGAGGACCTGTCCTGTCCTACAACTTATTAATGTGAATGGACACTGTAATACTTAATTTACACTGTGGTGGCGCTGCAGGGAAAGTGAACACTATATTTACCCATAGATTACGACCGATCACCGTGGTCTAGGGTTGCCACCTGGCCAGTATTTTACCGTCACAGCCGGTATTTTGGCCACCCTGACGGTAATTTTATACTAAAAATACCGGCAAATCAATGGGCGGTATTTCTCCAACCAGTCCTCCAACCAGTTGCACCATATACTATACCACTGTTTTCCAACCATAGTGCCTCCAACTGTTGCAAAACTACAACTCCTAGCCTGCCCGGACAGCCAACGGCTGTCCGGGCAGGCTGGGAGTTGTAGTTTTGTAACAGCTGGAGGCAACCGAGGTTGGGAAACACTGACCTATACTATATACTACTATAAAGTCCAACATGCTGGGAGTTGTAGTTTTGTAACAGCTGGAGGCACCCGAGGTTGGGAAACACTGACCTATACTATATACTACTATAAAGTCCAACATGCTGGGAGTTGTAGTTTTGCAACAGCTGGAGGCACCCGAGGTTGGGAAACACTGACCTATACTATATACTACTATTTAGTCCAACATGCTGGAAGTTGTAGTTTTGTAACAGCTGGAGGCACCCGAGGTTGGGAAACACTGACCTTTACTATATACTACTATATAGTCCAACATGCTGGGAGTTGTAGTTTTGCAACAGCTGGAGGCACCCGAGGTTGGGAAACACTGACCTATACTATATACTACTATATAGTCCAACATGCTGGAAGTTGTAGTTTTGTAACAGCTGGAGGCACCCGAGGTTGGGAAACACTGACCTTTACTATATACTACTATAAAGTCCAACATGCTGGGAGTTGTAGTTTTCATTTGGGGCAGCTGCTGAGCCACAGGCTGTATCAGGGCATGCTGGAAGTTGTAGTTAGTAACTAATTGCAACTCCCAAATTTAGTAAAAAAAAAAGCCATCAAAAAGTCACATCAAAACAAAAATGGTACTGTTCAAAACTAAAGATAGGGGGCGCAAAAAATGAGCCTTCATACATGCCCGTATAAGGAAAAATAAAAAAGTTATAGGGGTCAGAATAGGACAAAAATGTCCCCCGCATATGTGTATCCTGTGATGTCACGCATATATAATTAACTATGCAAATTAGTATGGCCGGTATTTTTTTTGCAAGAAAGGTGTCAACACTACAGGGGTCCCGACAAAGGGACAACTCGTGATCAGTTTATAGGGGTACTCCACTGGTCCGGGATCACCACGGCATAGACGAGGATTGTAAGGGGCGCTCAGAGGCTACGCCGGCAGTTTCGGACGTAGGAACGTCTTTCTTCCGGCCTCCTTGGAGGCCGGAAGAAGGACGTTCCTACGTCCGAAACTGCCGGCGTAGCCTCTGAGCGCCCCTTACAATCCTCGTCTATGCCGTGGTGATCCCGGACCTCGGGCTTGCAGCAGTTTACCCGCGGCGAGTGCACGCTACCCTTTCCCATTGTATAATTTACAATTCTGTTTAACTTTCTGGCACCAGTTGATTAAAAAAAATAATAATAATAATAATAATGTTTTCCAGGGGGGTACCCCTTTAATATAAAGCGAAAAGAAAGCAGAGCCCCCTTTAAACACTGAATAGACCTTATTAGTAAAATGTTTTACCTCTCCGCCCTCCATACCGACCATATGCATTGTAAATATATATCTATAAAGGCAAAGTGTCCGTATATGAACGTGTGAACTCTCTTTACAGTCCTAACCCCGGATCCCGAACAGCGGGCTTATATGTATTTTTTGTTTGACCGCAGCTGTTAAATAAGCTTGCACAGTCCCATTCTTAATCTTTTTTTTTTCTTCATGTGTTCTCCCAGGCAGTATGTTGTTAAGAGCACAGGCCTAAGCTGAAGCATGCTTTTTTTTTTCTTTTTATCCCCCCTTCTCCTTCCACCGCCACCCCCCTCGTCTCTCTGGCAGTCTCAGACTCCAGATGTTCAGAGTGCTAGTTGGGAAGTCCTACTGGCGCCACTCAGGGCAGAGGGCAGAGGAAAGGCACGCGAGCTGGAACCCAAAGCACTCAGTCTCTGCTGGATTTGGCACATTCCCCAGCATTTTGCTGGCATGCTCTCCGGCTCTCTCCTGGCCATCTGTTCCAAAAAAACACTTTCAGGACCTCATCATCACTCAGGATACTACAGTGAGAGCAGCTGTTTCAGAGGCACAAGGAAAAACCGTGCTAAAGGTCTCTTTATGAGAGAGGAAACCAGATTATGAAGAACAGCAGAACAGTCGGGGCTTCATAAAACTTGTAGGCTGCGGTTTTGGAATTCGTTCACCGCGTGTGTCACATTGATATTTTCTATGGGTTTTATCAAGGCGAAAGCAGATCTGGAGAAGAAAGGCAAAGATCAAAAAAAAATAAAAAATAAATAAAAATAAAAAAATATATATGTATATATATATATATATATATATATATATATATATATATATACATAAGGATAAGATGTCTCTACATGGAAAAGATTTATGTATTAGTGACAAAAAGTAATAGCCGCGGCGTGACATCTGCCAAATCGGGATGTGCGACATGACTGTGTTTGTGTGGTGTAGATTTCACTTCATAGCAAAGAAGTTACACAGAACAAGCTGTTCTCCTAGAAAGGAGGGAAGGAGAGAAAGATAGATAGATAGATAGATAGATAGATAGATATGAGATAGATAGATTGTTATGAGATAGATAGTTAGATAGATAGATATGAGATAGATAGATAATTAGATAGATAGACATGAGATAGATAGATGATAGATAGATAGATAGATAGATAGATAGATAGATAGATATGAGATAGTTAGATAGATAGATATTAGATAGATATGAGATACAGGGCCGTTTGAAGGAATTTGGGGGCCCCAAGCAAAATGGACACGGAGGCCTCCCCCCCCCCCCCCCCTAGATTTTCACGCACATCACGCTCTAGGGCCGGCGTCAGGATGTAGTAACGCTTGAATTATGGGAACGCGACGTGAGCGAACGTCGATACGAGGCCCCCACATTACGTGCAGCAGAGTTCTCCCCACATTAGGTGCAGCAGAGTTCCCCCCACATTAGGTAGACAGTGTTCCCTTCACATTAGGTGCAGCAGAGTTCCCCCCACATTAGGTGCAGCAGAGTTCCCCCCACATTAGGTGCAGCAGAGTTCCCCCCACATTAGGTGCAGCAGAGTTCCCCCCACATTAGGTGCAGCAGAGTTCCCCACACATTAGGTAGGCAGTGTTCCCCCCACATTAGGTGCAGCATAGTACCCCCCACATTAGGTTGACAGTGTTCCTCCCACATTAGGCTGGAAGTGTTCCCCCACATTAGGTAGGCAGTGTTCCCCCACATTAGGTTGGCAGTGTTCCCCCACATTAGGTAGGCAGTGTTCCCCCACATTAGGCAGGCAGTGTTCCCCACAGACATACAGCCTCCAGCCATATACAGTGTATGGTTGGAGGCTGTATGCCTGTGTACTGCCCCACTTCAGTGCTCCGACCGCTCCGGCCGCTCCGCTCCGGCATTAGTTCCCGGGACCGGAGAAGCAGTGGTCGGAACACCGAAGATGACGTCCCGCTGGTCACTTACCAAGCTGGCCAGCGCACGTTTTCCTCCTCCTCGATGCTCCGGTTTTCTGTGCCTCCGTTGCTATGGGCGCACGCACAGGATGTCAGTGACCCTTAAACTTAACGCGGGGCCGCAGAGAGTTAACGGGGGAATCCCTGTGTCCTGAAAACATCTTTCGGGACACAGGGATGTCCTGAAAACATCTTTCGAGACACACGGATGTCCTTATTAGTGATGGGGGGAATTGCCCTGTCGCTACAGGATGGGCAAGCACCGGCTCTGCTCGGGGCCCCCTGCCAGCTCGGAGCCCCAAGCAATTGCTTTGGTTGCCTGTCCTGTAGCGATGGGCCTGATTAGATAGATATGAGATAGATAGATAGGAGATAATTATGTGGTATGGGGTGTGATGCAAAGGGCAGATGTTGTTACCCTAGGGGCAGATGGCATGAACAGCATTATTTGTGATGCCAGGGCGTGATTTATCCTCAGTACCACCCGAAGGGATACCACTGGATCCTGGGCTAGGCATGGGGGCAATAATGACTCTGACGCCAAGTTATGGACAACGGTAGCTTTACTGAGGTTATACAGGTGGAAAAGACTATACAATTCAGCCAGGCCCACGGAGGTGACCAGTGACTTCAGATACCTTAAGGGCTTGCTGGGACTTGTAGTAGTGGTGGACAATTTAGTGCAGGCCACGTTGACTAGACGACAACTTTGACTTGACTGACTTGTGACTGACAAGACTGTGACTGTGGCTTACTTGCAGGTTTGTAGCTTGTGGCTGTAGACTGGACTTGAGGCCTCCTATGACTCTGGACACCACTTAGGTTCTACTTGACTGGACCTCAGCTTACCCGAAAAGAGAGAGAAGAGACTCCTCCCAGAGCTTTTATGGGGGAGACTATGTTGGGATCCCATTGGTCACCCTTAAGTCACCTGGTCACTGATACCTCCTGGGTAACAATCACATGACAACTGAAGATCACATGGGAACATTTCTTAAAGACATAACACTCTTACATATATAGGGATTAAATACAATTACAATAAATAGATGCGGGGGGGGGGGGGGGGACGACATTGCAGGAGGCTGCTTGACAGGGCAGCAAGTGTATGGGGTAACACCTCCCGTACTGGGCCACCACAGAGAGATAGATGAGAGAGACAGATAGATATGATGTAGTGGCCCAGTGCGGGAGGTGTTACCCCGTGCTCCTGCTGTCCTGTCAGGCAGCCTCCTTCAGTGTCCCCAAGGCCCCCTGGACTTGTTTCCCCATTGTAAATATGTTTTACCATGTAAAGTGTTTTAAAATGTAATGTTGCTTTAAGAATTATACCATGTGATATGTCATGTGATTGTTACCCAGGAGGTACCAGTGACCTATGGGCTCCCTGCTAGTCTCCCCCATATAATCCCTGGGTGTAGCTTCTTCTCTCTTGGCTCTTGCTTCCTGCTGAGGTCCAGTGCAGTTGTGCCTAGTGTGTGTGTCCAGAGTGTTGGAGACCTCAAAGTCCAGTCCTGCAGCCACCATCAATTCAAGTAAGATAAAGTCGCAGCTTTATGAGTCAAGTCCGTCCCTGTCATCTGTCAAGTCAGCATTGTCTGCATTCAATTGTCCAGTCCTACTACAAGTCCCAGCAAAGCCCTTAAGGTCTCTACATCACTGGTCACCTCCTTGGGCCCTGGCTGAACTGTATAGACTTTACCAACTGTCTACCCTCAGTAAAGCTACAGTTGTCCCTAACTTGGCGTTGAAGTCTTTATTGCCTCATGCTTAGCCCAGGATCCAGCGGTACACCTTCGGGTGGTTATAGGCTAAACCACGCCCTGGCGTCAAGAATACAAGGGGTTAATGCCATCTGCCCCTAGGGTAATAACATCTGCCCTGCACCACACACCCTGCCACCACAGTTATAAGTTAGATAGATAGCTAGATATGAGATAGATAGATACAGCCAGGAGAATACAGCAGCACACTGCTACCACAAAGATACAAATAAAACATGAAATGCTATATTGCTATAATGAAAAATGAAAAATTGAGGTGCTTCGCTTACCATTTGGCCAAATAGTGTGTACCACCCCACCACGATAAGGTGACCTCATTGGGACGGACCCTACACTGTGAATTTGCCTCTGAGCAGTCAGTTACCAGGCTTGTGAGGTCTGAGACATCCAGCACATTATAAAATGGGTGGGACCATATGTGCAATACAAAAAAGGATAAGTTGGCCAGCATATACTGATACACAACTATTGCATGGACCTGGCATACAGGTGCACGCTGCTAGCCTAAATAGACATAAGCAGGAGAATACACAAGCACACTGCTAGCTCAAAGATATAGATGAAATATGAAATGCAGTATGTGCTGGCCAACTTATCCTTTTTTATATTGCACAAATGGGGGGAATGGCTACCTCCATGTTGGTTCCTGCACCTCACCCATTTTATAAGGTGCTGGATGTCTTAGATCTTACAAGCCTGGTAACTGACTGCTCAGAGGCACATTCATAGTGTAGGGTCCGTCCCAATGAGGTCACCTTATCGTGGTGGGATGGTACAGATTATTTGGCCAAATGGTGAGCGAAGCAGCTCAATTTTTCATTGTTCATTATAGCAATATAGCATTTCATATTTCATCTATATATTTGTGCTAGCAGTGTGCTGCTGTATTCTTCTGCTTGTGTATATTTAGCCTAGCAGCATGCACCTGGATGCCGGGTCCATGCAATAGTTGTGTCTTAGTATCAGTAGGTGCTATCCAACTTATCCTTTTTTAGATAGATAAATAGTTAGATAGAAAAAAATTTGCAAAAGCACTCCCTTGTGATGCAAAAAAGACTTGGTCTTTATTCACACATTTGTGTGAATAAAGACCAAGTCTTTTTTGCATCACAAGGAAGTGCTGTTGCACATTTGTTATCTGTATACTTAAGGATCTGTGACCAGGATCTAGATGCTATTTGCACCCCGTCATCATTCTTTTTTAGAGTGCTGCTTTCTTTTTTAGTCAGTCAGATAGATAGATATGAGATAGATAAATAGACATATAGATAGATAGCTGTGAGATAGACAGATATGATATAGATAGATACAGTGGGGTCAAAAGTTTGGGCACCCCAGGTAAAAATTTGTATTAATGTGCATAAAGAAGGCAAGGAAAGATAGAAAAATCTCCAAATGGCACCAAATTACAGATTAGACATTCTTATAATATGTCAACAAAAGTTCGATTTTATTTCCATCATTTACACTTTCAAAATAACAGAAAACAAAAAAATGGCGTCTGCAAAAGTTTGGGCACCCTGCAGAATTTATAGCATGCACTGCCCACTTTGCAAAGCTGAGACCTGCCAGTGTCATGGATTGTTCTCAATCATCATCTGGGAAGACCAGGTGATGTCAATCGCAAAGGTTTTAAATGCCCAGACTCATCTGACCTTGCCCCAACAATCAGCACCATGGGTTCTTCTAAGCAGTTGTCTAGAAATCTGAAACTGAACATAGTTGACGCTCACAAAGCTGGAGAAGTTTATAAGAAGATAGCAACATGTTTTCAGATGTCAATATCCTCTGTTCGGAATGTAATTAAGAAATGGCAGTCATCGAGAACAGTGGAAGTTAAAGCAAGATCTGGAAGACCAAGAAAAATATCAGACAGAACAGCTCGCAGGATTGTGAGAAAAACAATTCAAAACCCACGTTTGACTGCATAATCCCTCCAGAAAGATCTTGAAGACACTGGAGTTGTGGTACACTATTCCACTATAAAGAGATACTTGTACAAATATGGTCTTCATGGAAGAGTCATCAGAAGAAAACCTCTTCTACGTCTTCACCAAAAAATTCAGCTTTTGAACTTTGCAAATGAACATATAGACAAGCCTGATGCATTTTGGAAACAAGTTCTGTGGACCGGTGAGGTTAAAATTTAACTTTTTGGCCGGAATGAGCAAAGGTACGTTTGGAGAAGAAGGGAACAGAATTTAATGAAAAGAACCTCTGTCCAACTGTTAAGCATGGGGGTGGATCAATCATGCTTTGGGGTTGTATTGCAGCCAGTGGCACAGGGAACATCTCATGAGTAGAAGGAAAATGGATTCAATAACATTTCAGCAAATTTTGGATGCTAACATGATGCCATCTGTGAAAAAGCTGAAGTTAAAGAGAGGATGGCTTCTACAAATGGATAATGATACTAAACACACCTCGAAATCCACAGGGGATTACATCAAGAGGCGTAAACTGAAGGTTTTGCCATGGCCTTCACAATCTCCTGACCTCAACATTATTGAAAATTTTTGGATAGACCTTAAAAGAGCAGTGCATGACAGACAGCCCAGAAATCTCAAAGAACTGGAAGACTTTTGTAAGGAAGAATGGGCAAAGATACCTCAAACAAGAATTGAAAGACTCTTGCCTGGCTACAAAAAGCATTTACAAGCTGTGATACTTGCCAAAGGGGGCAGTACAAGATATTAACTCTGCAGGGTGCCTAAACTTTTGCAGACACCATTCTTTTGTTTTCTGTTATTTTGAAAGTGTAAATGATGGAAATAAAATCTAACTTTTGTTGACATATTATAAGAATGTCTAATCTGTAATTTGATGCCTTTTGGAGATTTTTCCATCTTTCCTTGGCTTCTTTATGCACATAAATAAATTTTTTTAACTGGGGTGCCCAAACTTTTGATCCCCACTGTAGATAGATAGATAGATATAGGTGGATAGATAGATATGAGATAGATATAGGTGGATAGATAGATATGAGATAGATAGATGGATAGATAGATGGATAGATAGATAGATAGATAGATAGATATGAGATAGATAGATCCAAAGAAAGCAAAGTCCAGCAGCACTCCCAAGGTAAAGGTGGAAAACACAAGGGGCTTTATTGACCCATGAGGATACAAGGTTTCAACAGCATCACTGCATCTTTAACGGCCATGGGTCAATAAAGCACCTTATGTTTTGCACCTTTACCTTGCGAGTTCTGCTGGACTTTGCTTTCTTTGGATCTATATACAGTCTGTGACTGGGACTGCTACCCTGCTGGAACCCTGCAATTCCAATATAAACTGGCTTTGGTTGTGCTGCCTTCCACACGTTCTTTGATTGATAGATAGATATGAGATAAATACTGTAGATAGATTTCTGAAGCTGAAATCGGCTGCAATCATATATGTGCATGGACAGGCACTGCCCTATTTACTCATATGACCCACATGGACCCGATCGTAGTAGTTAGCTAATGAATATGATCAGGTCATTCCCTGAGTGTATCCCACTTGTGACTCGGACTTAAAAACGTGGCAGACCATGATTTTCAGTCCGAGTTAAAAGTCTGATAGGCTTTGACGCAGCCTTACAGGAGAATATTTGCGGTGAAGTTAATGACCTGGACTCACAGCACTATAGATGCACCATAAAGCTCGTGTGACTCTGCCCATAGACACATAGCTTGTGTAACCAGGGCTGACGGGGTTCCGTGTGCAGCATTTCTATGCAGTATCAGAGCACCAGCACTTCCCTTCACATGACTTTTTGAAGAATTCTTATTGTTTTCAGAATCATACAGGAAACTGACCTTGATGCTTCTTACAGAGCATTGGTGGGGCGTCATAAAGAAATAATAGACATGCTGGTAAAAAATCTGGAATATTTCTTGTTGGCACCTTCTGTGTCTCCAACAGGAATGTATGAATGTTTTTGTAATATATCTTGGGCAGTAAAGTGTTAAGATGCACACTATTACAATAATACTGCCCCCTATGTACCAGTTTATAACTACTATAATACTGTCTCTTATGTACAAGAATATAACTACTATAATACTGCTCCTATGTACCAGTTTATAACTACTATAATACTGTCTCTTATGTACAAGAATATAACTACTATAATACTGCTCCTATGTACAAGAATATAACTACTATAATACTGTCTCCTATGTACAAGAATATAACTACTATAATACTGCTCCTATGTACAAGAATATAACTACTATAATACTGCCTCCTAGGTACAAGAAAAGAAATACTATAATACTGCTTCTATGTACAAGAATATAAATACTACAATATTGCTCTCTATGTACAAGAATATAACTACTATAATACTGCCTCCTATGTACAAGAATATAACTACTATAATACTGCTCCCTATGTACAAGAATAACACTATTATAATACTGCATCCTATGTACAAGAATATAACTACTATAATACTGCTCCTATGTACAAGAATATAACTACTATAATACTACCTCATATGTACAAGAATATAACTACTATAATACTGCTCCTATGTACAAGAATATAACTACTATAATACTGCTTCCTATGTGCAAGAATATAACTACTATAATACTGCTCCCTATGTACAAGAATATAACTACTATAATACTGCCTCCTATATACAAGAATATAACTACTACACTACTACCTCATATGTACAAGAATATAACTACTATAATACTGCTCCTATGTACAAGAATATAACTACTATAATACTGCCTCCTATATACAAGAATATAACTACTATAATACTGCCTCCTATATACAAGAATATAACTACTACAATACTGCCTTCTATATACAAGAATATAACTATTATTGTAGTATGGTATATACCGTTCTGTGGTGACCTTTAGACCCAGAGCCCTGGCCCTTTGGCTGTCTCTGGAATGTAAAGTTCTCCACTATCAGTGTACCAAGAACAGGACAGTCCAATGACAACATTCAATAAAAATGATGAAAGTGTTTATCATTGTGAAGAACAGAGGATGATGCATTGTGAGACATAAATCTGCTGACAGCTTACTAATGGCCTTAAGTGAAAACTTCTTTCCTCCGCTGTAAGGAAAATTAACACCATCCACTCCTTGGGAGCCCCTGCATTGTGCTCGGGGGCCCCTGTATTGGGTGAAGTGACTAGAACATAGCATGGACCCTCAGCCAATTATCAGTAATGATCAGTGGTCTCCAAACTGTGGACCTCCAAATGTTGCAAAACTACAACTCTCAGCATGTCCGGGCATGCTGGAGTTGTAGTTTTGCAACATCTGGAGGTCCATAGTTAGGAGACCACTGGTATAGATGGAGAAACTGATGTGGATGACTTTGTGCACAGTAAGTATGGCCAATGATGTTGTTTGTATTTTATATTATATATTATTATTATTATTACAGGTTTTGGGAAAACTACAACTCGTTGCAACTGTCAAGGCATGCTGGGAGTTTCCCAAAAAAAAGAGCCACAGGTACCTAAGGTGCCCAAAAAGCCAAAGAGTATCATGTAAAATCCGGCTACATTATACTTAAATCTTCCCATACTATACACCATGGCTAGACAAATCCCAGGCGCCAGGTCTGGTGGAAAATTTTGTGCTGGTGCCTAGGTTTTTGTCAGCCCTTTTCAATAGGGCTTGTCCATTTTTTATTTAAAAACTGGTGCCAGAAAATTAAACAGATTTGTAAATTGCTTCTATAAAAAAAAATCCTAACCCTTCCAGTACTTATCAGCTGCTGTTTACTATAGATAAAGTTATTTTCTTTTTTAATTTATTTTCTGTCTGACCACAGTGCGCCCTGCTGACACCTCTGTTTGTGTCAGGAACTGTCCAGAGCAGGAAAGGTTTGCTATGGGGATTAACTCCTACTCTGGACAGTTCCTGACATGGACAGAGGTGTCAGCATAGAGCACTGTGGACAGACAGAAAAGAAACTCAAAAAGAAAAGAACTTTCTCTGTAGTATACAGCAGCTGATAAGTACTGGAAGGATTAAGGTTTTTTAATAGAAGTCATTTACAAATCAGTATAACTTTCTGGCACCAGTTGATTAAAATTACACTGCTCAAAAAAATAAAGGGAACAATAAGATAACACATCCTAGATCTGAATGAATGAATGAACCAATCGTATGAAATACTTTCGTCTTTACATAGTTGAATGCGCAAGAATCACAAGAATTTTCAATGGGAATCAAATGTATCAACCCATGGAGGTCTGGATATGGAGTCACACTCAAAATCAAAGTGGAAAACCACACTACAGGCTGATCCAACTTTATGTAATGTCCTTAAAACAAGTCACAATGGGGCTCAGTAGTGTGTGTGGCCTCCACGTGCCCGTATGACCTCCCTACAACACTTGGGCATGCTCCTGATGACAGTCTGTGGTGCAACGTAGCATTGGTGGATGTAGCGAGACATGATGTCACAGATGTGATCAATCGGATTCAGGTCTGGGGAACGGGCTGGTCAGTCCATAGCATCAATGCCTTCCTCTTGCAGGAACTGCTGACACACTCCAGCCACATAAGGTCTAGCATTGTCTAGAGGGGTCTGAGAATCTCATCTTGGTACCTAATGGCAGTCAGGCTACCTCTGGCAAGCACATGGAGGGCTGTGCGATCCCCCCAAAGAAATGCCACCCCACACCATTACTGACCCACCGCCAAACCGGTCATGCTGGAGGATGTCGCAGGCAGCAGAACGTTCTCCAAGGCGTCTCCAGACTCTGTCAAATGTGCTCATTGTGAACCTGCTTTCATCTGTGAAGAGCACAGGGCGCCAGTGACGAATTTGCCAATCTTGGTGTTCTCTGGCAAATGCCAAACGTCCTGCACAGTGTTGGGCTGTAAGCACAACCCCCACCTGTGGACGTCGGGCCCTCATACCACCCTCATGGAGTCTGTTTCTGACCGTTTTAGTGGACATATGCACATTTGTGGCCTGCTGGAGGTCATTTTGCAGGGCTCTGGCAATGCTCCTCCTTGCACAAAGGCGGAGGTAGCGGTCCTGCTGCTGGGTTGTTGCCCTCCTACGGCCTCCTCCACGTCTCCTCATGTACTGGCCTGTCTCCTGGTAGCAGCTCATGCTCTGGACACTATGCTGACAGACAAAGCAAACCATCTTGCCACAGCTCGCATTGATGTGCCATCCTGGATGAGCTGCACTACCTGAGCCACTTGTGTGGGTTGTAGACTCCGTCTCATGCTACCACTAGAGTGAAAGCACCGCCAGCATTCAAAAGTGACCAAAACATCAGGCAGGAAGCATAGGAACTGATAAGTGGTCTGTGGTCACTACCTGCAGAACCACTCCTCTATTGGGGGGGTGTCCTGCTAATTACCTATAATTTCCACTTGTTGTCTGTTCCATTTGCACAACAGCATGTAAAATTGATTGTCAATCAGTGTTCTTCCTGAGTGGACAGTGTGATTTCACAGAAGTGTCATTGACTTGGAGTTACATTGTGTTGTTTAAGTGTTCCCTTTATTTTTTTGAGCAGTGTAAATTGTTTTCCACCAGAGTACCCCTTTAACTAAACTACAACTAGGAATACAGATGCATGCATACTAAATACAGGAACGCTTTTATGCATATACTCAATAAATATATATATATATTTGCACACACTATATACAATTGGGAGATTTATCAAAACCTGTGCAGAGGAAGAGTGGTACAGTTTCCCATAGCAACCAATCAGATTGCTTCTTTCATCTTTAAAGAAGCGATCTGATTGGTTGTTATGGGCAACTCATTCATACAGGCACGCACACGGATGTAATGTAATGTGCGAACACAGGTATCAGCCCCAGGCCTAGCTAAACCAGTATACTGGACTATAAGATGAACAATATTGTAATAATATGCCACCAGTAATATAACACATTACTGCCCAATGTATAGGGGGAAATTTATCAAAAACTGTCCAGAAGAAAAGTTGCTGAGTTGCCCATAGCAACCAATCAGAGCGCTTCTTTCATTTTTCAAAAAGGCCTATGGAAAATGAAAGAAGCGATCTGATTGGTTGCTATGGGCAACTCAGCAACTTTTCCTCTGGACAGGTTTTGATAAATCTCCCCCATAGTGCAAACCCTCCTTCCCCTGAAGTAAAAGCATATTACCATGGACAATAGATCAATACCAGATGGGGCCTGTGAGATTAATCCTCCAGTGAAGCCAATAACCAATGTTAAATTGGCTACTAATATCCAAACACGACGCCTTTAACGTATGCAGGTGGCTTTGTGGTCACTTAAAGGAAATTAGTCACATGTTATATATATATATATATATATATATATATATATATATATTCAATTGAGCTCACCACACCCCCTATACAGGTAGTGTGTCCTGCAACCACATCCGACTCCAGTTAAGAAGTCTCAGAAATGATTGGGGTTTTATGCCAAGCCAGAACTCTCTCCAGAAGGAAAGAGAACCCATCTGCAGACAGCTGTTTCGGGGTACTTGCCCAGGTGCCCGCAGTGCAAATGGCCTACTTAAATCTCCGTCTCACGTCAGGAGTGGCGTCCTCTCCCTGAGGAAAATACTGATCCCGTTTAGCTAGTCAGAGGCCTCTCACCCAGCCAAGCCAGATAACCCTGCTCTGTACTGATGAGGGGCAAGTACCCCGAAACAGCTGTCTGCAGATGGGTTCTCTTTCCTTCTGGAGAGAGTTCTGGCTTGGCATAAAATCAGTTCTGAGACTTCTTAACTGGAGTCGGAGCTGGTTGCAGGACACACTACCTGTATAGGGGTTGTGGTGAGCTCATTTGAATATTTGGGAGTTGTAGTTTTGCAACATCTGGAGGTCCGCAGGTTGTAGAGCACTGTCCTATACTTTACATTGCACGGATCCCTCAACATACCATGGTTTCAACAAACGATGGTCCATTTGTAACGGATTACCATCGTATGTTGAGGGATCACTGTATATTACCTCCAATGACTTGTGATCTGCTATAAATAAACAATCACGTTCTCAAAAATATATGTGGAACCTTAGACATCCCATTTAGTTTAATAATAAGAATCATCAGGCAAGCAAGGAATCTGCTTCCATACTGAACAGAATACGCTTAAAGGGGTTATCCAGGAAAAAAACTTTTTTTTATATATCAACTGGCTCCAGAAAGTTAAACAGATTTGTAAATTACTTCTATTAAAAAAAAATCTTAATCCTTTCAATAATTATCAGCTGCTAAAGTTGAGTTGTTGTTTTCTGTCTGGCAACAGTGCTCTCTGCTGACATCTCTGCTTGTCTTGGGAACTGCACAGAGTAGAAGAGGTTTGCTATTAGGATTTGCTTCTAAACTGGGTGGTTCCCGAGACAGGTGACATCAGAGAGCACTTAGACAGAAAAGAACAACTCAACTTCAGAAGCTCATAAGTACTCGAAGGATGAAGATTTTTTAATATAAGTAATTTACAAATCTGTTTAACTTTCTGGAGCTTGATATATATATATATATATAAAAGTTTTTTCCTGGATAACCCCTTTAATTATCAGATACCAAAAAAAAGTGTGTGGGGGGGGGGGGTGGGGGGACAAACGTAGGTGCTATTTAGATATATCATAAATCATAATGGCCCCCTGTGTAACTAGTGCTTCGTGACCTCCTATATATAATATGCACACAGAAGAAAAAACTCGAGTCACTTATTATTTTATAAGAAATAGTACACAATTTTATTAATCATAACATATATTCACATTTAAAACAGGAGAATATACACCCAGAGGGGGAAAAAGGGTAAAACAAGGGTGTCACTCAGGTATACGACAGAAAGTGCCGAGTGCATAGTATGTAATGAGGCTAACATGCAGCATATACATAGCAGCAAACAATTGTAAACAAGATTATAGTGCAAATAGTGCAAAAAAAAAAAACATAATCACAAGTATATACTTAGCCATACATGGTAGATAAGCAGACACAGGATACCAGAGCCACACCACCACAATGTGGCATTTCGGTAAACCTTTGTCGAGGGGTGGTGTCCTCCCAGCTGGAGGAGTAGTATTATAGTAGTTGTAGTCTTGTACATAGGAAGCAGTATTATAGTAGTTATATTCTTGTACATAGGAGGCAGTATTATAGTAGTTATAGTCTTGTACATAGGAGGCAGTATTATAGTAGTTATATTCTTGTATATAGGAGCAGTATTATAGTAGTTATATTCTTGTATATAGGAGCAGTATTATAGTAGTTATAGTCTTGTACATAGGAGGCAGTATTATAGTAGTTATATTCTTGTATATAGGAGCAGTATTATAGTAGTTATATTTTTGTATATAGGAGCAGTATTATAGTAGATATATTTTTGTATATAGGAAGCAGTATTATAGTAGTTATATTCTTGTATATAGGAGATGGTATTATAGTAGTTATATTCTTGTACATAGGAGGCAGTATTATAGTAGTTATATTCTTGTACATAAGAGGCAGAATTATAGTAGTTATATTCTTGTACATAGGAGCAGTATTATAGTAGTTATATTATTGTACATGAGAGACAGTATTATAGTAGTTATATATTCATGTACAAAGGGGCAGTAGTATAGTAATTATATTCTTGTACATAGGAGCAGTATTAAAGTAGTTATATTATTGTACATAAGAGACAGTATTATAGTAGTTATATATTCATGTACAAAGGGGCAGTATTATAGTAGTTATATTCTTGTACATAGGAGCAGTATAATAGTAGTTATATTCTTGTACATAGGAGCAGTATTATAGTAGTTATATTCTTGTATATAGGAGACAGTATTATAGTAGTTATATTCTTGTATATAGGAAACAGTATTATAGTAGTTATATTCTTGTATATAGGAAACAGTATTATAGTAGTTATATTTTTGTATATAGGAGCAGTATTATAGTAGTTATATTCTTGTATATAGGAGACAGTATTATAGTAGTTATATTCTTGTATATAGGAGACAGTATTATAGTAGTTATATTCTTGTATATAGGAAACAGTATTATAGTAGTTATATTCTTGTATATAGGAGCAGTATTATAGTAGTTATATTCTTGTACATAGGAGCAGTATTATAGTAGTTATATTCTTGTACATAGGAGCAGTATTATAGTAGTTATATTCTTGTATATAGGAGACAGTATTATAGTAATTATATTCTTGTATATAGGAAACAGTATTATAGTAGTTATATTCTTGTATATAGGAAACAGTATTATAGTAGTTATATTTTTGTATATAGGAGCAGTATTATAGTAGTTATATTTTTGTATATAGGAGCAGTATTATAGTAGTTATATTCTTGTATATAGGAGACAGTATTATAGTAGTTATATTCTTGTATATAGGAGACAGTATTATAGTAGTTATATTCTTGTATATAGGAAACAGTATTATAGTAGTTATATTCTTGTATATAGGAGCAGTATTATAGTAGTTATATTATTGTACATAGGAGCAGTATTATAGTAGTTATATTCTTGTACATAGGAGCAGTATTATAGTAGTTATATTCTTGCACATAGGAGCAGTATTATAGTAGTTATATTCTTGTATATAGGAGCAGTATTATAGTAGCTATATTCTTGTATATAGGAGACAGTATTATAGTAGCTATATTCTTGTATATAGGAAACAGTATTATAGTAGTTATATTCTTGTATATAGGAGCAGTATTATAGTAGTTATATTCTTATACATAGGAGCAGTATTATAGTAGTTATATTCTTGTACATAGGAGCAGTATTATAGTAGTTATATTCTTGTATATAGGAAACAGTATTATAGTAGTTATATTCTTGTACACAGGGGGCAGTTTTATAGTAGTTAATGGTAAATTGTCGACAATAACTCCCATCATTGCATCTTATCAACAGTGAAGAAGAATCGGAAAAATATCAGAACATTGGTCACATCGGGGCCAAATTGGCCAATGTATGACCGGCTTTAGTTCCTAATAACCCTAAACTGCGTATTTTTCAGACAAAACGCCTACTGTAACCTGCCTCATAAATATTTAGATGTACACCCGGCAGGATTAGTAGAGTATAGTCATTTTTCGTAGTCTCCAAAGGAATAACACGGTAAGCTCTTAATCCTCTCGCTTTTCAGAAAAAACAACCCGTGAAGTTACAACAAATCTTAGGGGATTTATAAGACACTTGATCAAAGATAAAGTTATGTTAAACAGCTGCTGGGGCTGACAGGCCGAGGGAGCAGAATAATTAAAGGTGCAGTGTGCAGCGGAGTATAATAGTTAATAACACAGGAAATATATGGCGTACAACAGGAATAGGCGTCAAGGTGGCTCTGGGATTAGCACATCTGTCCTGTTGTAATGGGGATCTGAGTGTGAATCTGACCGATCTACATTTTGTAGACGCATGTACGCAGCTAAGGGACACGCATAGTGCAGTCATGTGTTTGTCTTATGAGAACACAATGGATGAAA
Source organism: Hyla sarda (assembly GCF_029499605.1). Lineage (NCBI taxonomy): Eukaryota > Metazoa > Chordata > Amphibia > Anura > Hylidae > Hyla > Hyla sarda. Next base: position 41,313,085 of record NC_079189.1, on the reverse strand, counting down.
GCATGATGGAGGAGGTGGGTTTGCAATTGCCTATTCTAGTTCTGTTCACATAATGGAGGCACTATTGAAGCGTTATAGTTAAAGGGGTACTTCAACCCTATCCAAAGAATAGGGGATAAGATTTCTGATCGTGGGGGGTCCAACCGATGGGATCTCCGCTATCTCCAGCCCGGCACCCCGTCTTTCTGAACATTTATTCAGAACCCCGGCCTTGCTAGGCTTCAGGTGGCCGTGGTCGCCACAACCCCTCCATTAATGTCTATGGGAGAGGCAGAGAAACAGCGTTCGTATACCTCAATAACTCCCATAGCTGAGCATGTCGGCCACAGCTTCGGGCTGTGGTCGTCTGTTATGCTGATCACCAGACCCCCTGCAATGTGGCCGGACCCCCCCGCAATGAGATAAGTTGCCAGGGAGCAGAGTTCCCCTTTAGGTTCAGGGGTCCACACAGTTCACAATGGCAGTGTTCACCGTCTTTTCTACAAACCTGCTTAACTTTCATTTACTCTGAAAAAAAAACTTAATTGGTTCCTGTGTTTACTGGAGGGACTACCAGCAGCTCACTGAGAGATCAGGTTACATGTTTCCCATACAAGTCTATGAAGAAGGCAGGGGTGGGAGTAACATAGAGAGATGAGTGAGTTAAGAGAGCAGAATCAGATACAGGCACTGCAAAGAAACCAAAGCAGCAGCAGCATTGAGGACATTATAAAGTAGTACTGAGCAGTCTAAACTGTGATTCAAGCCCTAGGGCAGTGTTTCTCAACCAGGATGCCTCCAGCTGTTGTAAAACTAAAACTCCCGGTATGTCTGGACAGCCAAGGGCTGTCCGGGCATGCTGTAAGATGTAATTTTGAAACAGCGGGAGGAAACCTGTTCGGGAAACATTGCCCTAGGGCTTGAATCACAGTTTAGACTGCTCAGTACTACTTTATAATGTCCTCAATGCTGCTGCTTTGGTTTCTTTATAATGTCCTCAATGCTGCTTCTGCTGCTTTTTTAGGGAGTGGTATAAAGAGAAATAAGAGCAGGATTTTTCTTCTTTGTGTGTAGTGTATGGGAGACAATATGAAGGGACAACTGAAAATTGAAGATGAAGTCTGCGGTGGGAAAACTGGTGAAAAATACCATAAACAAGTTGTATAATGGCTAGAAATAGTGCTGATAAAGTCAAACAGCAAGATTTCATGGCAAGATTTATCAATGCTGCAAAATCTGTTGGCGCTACATAAATAAGTATTGTTATTATCAGTATCCTAAATTTTGTCTAAAAAATGACCTAATAATCAGAGAATCCTTTGAAAAGATCAGCGTGTATGAAATGATTCCGTTTTCCCCAGATCACTAAAAGCCGAATCCCATAGGCCACCCTTGGATCTTTATTCTGGGTGGCTGCTGGGACAGATTTAGAGATTTAAAGCAATATTTTCTTAAAGAGCAGTAAAGTGCAGAATGCATAGCCTGGGGCGGAGGTGGTCACCGCGCAGATCTCCAGCAGCTGGAAAGCTGCTCGCCTGTGACTGCGTCTCCGGCACCCGGCTGCCCAAACACGAAACAGATGCAGCTGTCCACAAATTGGCACCATTGAGGCGAGCTGTCACTCCGATTGGGATGCCGGGTGACAATCCGAATATTGTATATACCTCCCCGAAGACCAGGCTGTCGCTCCGACATACGGTGCCAAATAAGCGAGGCAGACGCTAGGATGTAGGATTACTAATGGGGCCAAAACACAGCAAACTGGAGCAGACATAGGGATACATCATTGATAGATGCATTTTACCATGAAGCAGTGTTTCCCAACCAATGTGCCTCCAGCTGTTGCAAAAATACAACTCCCAGCATGCCCGGACAGCCGAAGGCTGTCCGGGCATGCTGGGAGTTGTAGTTTTGCAACAGCTGGAGGCACACTGGTTGGGAAACTCTGCCATAATGTCAGGCCGTCCAGAGGTATATAGGGGGTGCACTATAGGGGGTGCACAGGTAGCAATGGCACTTGGTTCCTGGTTCCTGAAGGGGCACAGAGAGCCATCTGCTATATAAAAAGACCCCGGAATTAGCATTTGGCACATGGTAAGTTGAGGCCCTGTTAGAATTTGTGGGACCGAGGAGATTTACGTTATGTCTGGGAGCAGAGGCCTAACTTGAAGCTTTTGGGCCCCAATTCTAAATCTCTAACAGGGCTCCATGTGCCATTTATAATACTGGTGTTTTTTCTTATGGGGCAGAGGTGTCTTTGGGGCCCCCTTATGCTCCAGGGCCCTGGGCCCCCCTTATAGTTACGTCCCTATCTGGGCAGACTGTAATAAAGCTACAAACAATTAAGCAGCCATGATACTGCCTTACAATAAAGAAGACTAATAACTAATGAACAGCTCTAGTAGACAGCACCACCTGCAGGTAATAGATAGTAATACACCTTATTATTATTATTTAATTTTTTTCCTTTCCTTTACTACATGACATTTTATGGCACATAATACAATTTTGGCTAACAGAATAAATATGTGTCACTTAAAAAAAAATAAAAAAAATGTATATGTCGTAGAGAGTGTTCACTTTCAGACAGATTACTAAAATATGTCGGAAGAAGCGCGAGCCAGTCGCTTTCGCTCCCGACTCTGCACCAAATGACCATAACTGATAATGTAAGTGTATGGGACTGTCTCATTCTCCGGCACAGGGAGTGGGCAGAGATACGCTGAGCCACGCTCTTCTGTCCCGCTCGTTCTAGAGATCAGGCAGGGTCCTTTTTTTTTAGGGACATGTACACTTTAAGGTCCAGTTTATATCAAATTTTTCATCTATGTCACCAGTGTATGTCAGGATCTGGCAAAGAGGTTGACTATCCACACAAAAAATAATATATATATATATATATATAGTTCTGGAAAAATATATATATATATAGTTCTGGAAATAGACCAAACTAGTAGAGTAAGCGCCCAGTATATGACCTTTTTAATGGTATCGTAAAATACACTGGTCACATGATGTGAATGATGCCTAATATCATTTTTATGACCCCAAATTTTTTTTATTTTTTTTTATTTTTTTAGTGCTATGGGTTCATGTTCATTCTTTGGGCATAAGGAATTTCCACAGTGGAACGTTCACCATGGAAATTCTATAGTATTAATGGTGCAGCAGTATTCCATGGATAACAATGGTAGGCTGCTGCACTGTATTTTTACTCATTTTTAAGTGGAATTTTAGTGTGTATGGGCCCATCATTAGAACCAGAAACTGAAACATGTTCTTTTTCTAATTTGTTTCTATTTTCTAATTTTCATTATTATTATTTTATTATGCATTATTATTGGGGCGGCCATTTTACCCTGAGCTGTTTTTAATAGCATTTAGAGATATGCTTTACAGCAGGCCGCATGGACATAGGCAACAATAGACTGAAGCTGTCTAATTTATATGAATGGCAAAGCTGTCTGGGCATGCTCAGTGACCTTTGCAGAGGTCATTTTACAGGGAGGGGGAGGCTGATCTGTGAACATCAGCTATTGTGTGTACTTTTGTAATCAATACATTGGTTTTAAAGGGGTACTGCTACCAAAATTAACTTATCCCCTACCCACAGGATAGGGGATAAGTAGCTAATTGACGAGAGTCCGATAGCTGTGACCCTCCTCAATCTCCAGAATGAGACCCGGCTCTGAGTGAGGAGCACGTGGGGTAGACGGCACGAGCTCCATTGATTTCTATGGGCGCTCTGAAGATATAACATTAGAAACAAATGGCGCATGTGCCGTCTAGTGGTAGATGACACACGCTCCTCACTGAGCGAGACGGGGTCCGGTTCCGCGATCAGTTACTTATCTCCTATCCTGCGGATAGGGCATAAATTAATTTTGGCTGCAGTACCCCTTTAATGTACTCATGTCTGTGATAAGGAGGAGACTGCTGGGAATGGGTCTGTACAGAACAGGAAATCTCAGCTTAGTTTAAGGCCTAGTGGTCAAAATGGAAACTGCAATATATTAGGATTGTGTAAAAATAAAGATAGTGAAAGAGAAAAAAAATAACTAAAGAGTATTTCCCCTAAAAGGTTCCTACTATCTATTTATGCTGTACAGATTGTGCTGGTTGGATCTTGGTAAACATCTAGTTTTAGTGGAGTTGCCCTTTAATTCATCAGAAAGCAACCACTGCATTTGGCGTTGAGGTGAAGGATAGATTTTGGCTTTTATTGTAGCTCTGATTTCCTTACGTAGTCTTTGCATCTATTTAAAGCTTTCTGTTTGTTGGTGCGGCTCCTCTCAGCATCACCTCACAGCAGGAGATGGATGAGGCCTGTGTCCCAGAAGGAGAAGCTGCCATCAGGCTTATTACATTTCACATGTCTTGCTTCCTCTGCACAAATAGCTAATGTTATCAGCTGCTCGGAGCTCTCTCTCTGCAGAATGGTGAGAGAACCGTCACATGTACAGCGAGAATGATGTCCTACCTCAATACACCCCCTAAAATGTATCAGGACAGCAGACATATTGGCAGGGAATGAATGAAACATGAGATGAATGGTGTTCACAATCCATTGTACTAGAATTTGTGTTAAAATCTGAGAAGTAACTGAATTATACTGAAGACAATTGTAAAGTCACAGCCCCGCCTCACTGACTACTGTCATTCACAACCCCACCTCTCTGACTACCATGATTCACTGCCCCACCTCCCACTACTATCATTCACAGCCCCGCCTCTCTGACTACTGTCATTCACAACCCCACCTCTCTGACTACCATGATTCACTGCCCCACCTCCCACTACTATCATTCACAGCCCCGCCTCTCTGACTACTGTCAGTCACAACCCCACCTCTCTGACTACCATGATTCACTGCCCCACCTCCCACTACTATCATTCACAGCCCCGCCTCTCTGACTACTGTCATTCACAACCCCACCTCTCTGACTATGATGATTCACTGCCCCACCTCCCACTACTATCATTCACAGCCCCGCCTCTCTGACTATGATGATTCACTGCCCCACCAACCAACTACTATCATTCACAGCCCCGCCTCTCTGAATACTGTCATTCACAACCCCACCTCTCTGACTACCATGATTCACTGCCCCACCTCCCACTACAATCATTCACAGCCCCGCCTCTCTGACTACTGTCATTCACAACCCCACCTCTCTGACTACCATGATTCACTGCCCCACCTCCCACTACAATCATTCACAGCCCCGCCTCTCTGACTACTGTCATTCACAACCCTACCTCTCTGACTATGATGATTCACTGCCCCACCAACCAACTACTATCATTCACAGCCCCACCTCTCTGACTACTGTCATTCACAACCCCACCTCTCTGACTACCATGATTCACTGCCCCACCAACCAACTACTATCATTCACAGCCCCGCCTCTCTGACTACTATTAACCTTCGCAGCCTGCCTCTCTGACTACTATCATTCGCAGCCCTGCCTCTCATTTGTCCTATCATTCACAACCCCATCACTCTGACTACTATGATCCACAGCCCCACCTCTCACTACTATCATTCCCAGACCCGCCCCTCTGACTACTATTAACCTTCGCAGCCCCGCCTCTCTAACTACTATCATTCGCATTCCCTCCTCTCTGACTACTATCATTTGTAACTCCGTCTCTCTGATTGCTGTCATTTGCACCCCCGCCTCTCTGACTATTATCATTTGCAGCCCCGCCTCTCTGACTACTATCATTCACAAGCCCGCCTCTGACTACTATCATTTACAGCCCAGCCTCTCTGACTACTGTCATTAACAACCCCACCTCTCTGACTACCATGATTCACTGCCCCATCTCTCACTACTATCATTCACAGCCCCGCCTCTCTGACTACTATTAACCTTCGCAGCCCGCCTCTCTGACTACTATCATTCGCAGCCCTGCCTCTCATGTGTCCTATCATTCACAACCCCACCACTCTGACTACTATGGTTTACAGCCCCACCTCTCTGACTACTATTAACCTTCACAGCCTGCCTCTCTGACTACTATCATTCGCAGCCCGCCTCTCTGACTACTATCATTCGCAGCCCTGCCTCTCACGTGTCCTATCATTCTCAACCCCACCACTCTGACTACTATGGTTCACAGCCCCACCTCTCACTACTATTATTCCAGCCCCGCCTCTCACTACTAGTATTCACAGCCCTGCCTCTCACTACTATTATTCACAGCCCCGCCTCTCACTACTATTATTCACAGCCACGCCTCTCACTACTATCATTTACAGCCCCACCTCTCACTAATATTATTCACAGCCCTGCCTCTCACTACTATTATTCACAGCCCCGCCTCTCACTACTATTATTCACAGCCCCGCCTCTCACTACTATCATTTACAGCCCTGCCTCTCACTACTATTATTCACAGCCCCGCCTCTCACTACTATCATTTACAGCCCCACCTCTCACTATTTCATTCAGTCTCGCCTTTCACTGATACCATTTACAGCCCCACCTGTCTACCTACTATAATTCACAGCCCCACCTGTCCACTTACTATAATTCATAGCCCCGCCTCTCTGACTATATAATTTACAGACCCGCCTCTCTGACTATCATTCACAGCCCCACCTGTCTACCTACTATAATTCATAGCCCCGCCTCTCTGACTATATAATTTACAGCCCCGCCTCTCTTACTATCATTCACATCCCCACCTGTCTACCTACTATAATTCACAGCCCCGCCTCTCTGACTATATAATTTACAGCCCCGCCTCTCTGACTATATAATTTACAGCCCCGCCTCTCTGACTACTATCACTACTATCAAATCGCTTACATTCATTAGTTTCTCCACAAAGGAATTATTGATATTGAACATATTTCCTTAAAGGGGTTTATCATAATAATAATCACAAGGTTCTGGTGCCAATTATCAGATGGAGTCTATGTGAGGATAATCCTGGTACTAAATGTTCAGTTCCCCTGCAGCGCCTCCGCAGGGTAACCTAAATATTGTTTGAAACCACTGTCTGTGCAATATGTGGGTCTTCCAAAACAAAGAGATAGATCAGTGGTCTCAAACTGTGGCTCTCCAAACTGTGGCTCTTCCACTCCCAACATAGATAGATAGATATTAGATAGATAATAGATATATATGAGATAGATAGATAGATAGATATAAGATAGATAGATATGAGATATATAAATAGATATGAGATAGATAGATAGATAGATAGATAGATAGTAGAAGGAGAGCAGCACCCAAAAAAAACAAAAATTCGGTGCACGCAGAGTCCAGACCCGGGTCAGGGATCCATGTGTAAGCAGAAATTGGAAATATCCGCAGCACACTGAGTAGTAAAATTCAAACAAGTTTTATTCCATCACAGTGGGGGTGTCCAGAACAACATTTCAACCAGCTCCCTGGTCTTTTTCAAGCTCCGAGCTTGAAAAAGACCAGGGAGCTGGTTGAAACGTTGTTCTGGACACCCCCACTGTGATGGAATAAAACTTGTTTGAATTTTACTACTCAGTGTGCTGCGGATATTTCCAATTTCTAGATAGATAGATAGATAGATAGATAGATAGATAGGAGAGAGATAGATAGATAGATAGATAGATAGATAGATAGATATGAGATAGAGAGATATGAGATAGAAAGATAGATAGATATGAAATAGAAAGATAGATATGAGATAGATAGATATGAGATAGATAGATATGATATAGATAGATGATAGATAGATAGATAGATAGATATGAGATAGATAGATAGATAGATAGATAGGAGAGAGATAGATAGATAGGAGATAGATATATATGAGATAGATAGGAGAGAGATAGATAGATATGAGATAGAAAGATAGATAGATAGATATTAGATAGATAGATAGATATGAGATAGATAGATAGGAGATAGGAGAGAGATAGATAGGAGAGAGATAGATAGGAGAGAGATAGAAAGATAGATAGATATGAGATAGAAAGATAGATATGAGATAGATAGATATGAGATAGATAGATATGATATAGATAGATGATAGATAGATAGATATGAGATAGATAGATAGATAGAAGAGAGATAGATAGATAGGAGATAGATATATATGAGATAGATAGGAGAGAGATAGATAGATATGAGATAGAAAGATAGATAGATAGATATTAGATAGATAGATAGATAGATATGAGATAGATAGATATGAGATAGATAGATAGGAGATAGGAGAGAGATAGATATATATGAGATAGATAGGAGAGAGATAGATAGATATGAGATAGAAAGATAGATAGATAGATATTAGATAGATAGATAGATAGATATGAGATAGATAGATATGAGATAGATAGATAGGAGATAGGAGAGAGATAGATAGGAGAGAGATAGATAGGAGAGAGATAGAAAGATAGATAGATATGAGATAGATAGATATGAGATAGATAGATATGAGATAGATAGATATGATATAGATAGATGATAGATAGATAGATAGATAGATAGATATGAGATAGATAGATAGATAGATAGATAGATAGGAGAGAGATAGATAGATAGGAGATAGATATATATGAGATAGATAGGAGAGAGATAGATAGATATGAGATAGAAAGATAGATAGATAGATATTAGATAGATAGATAGATATGAGATAGATAGATATGAGATAGATAGATAGGAGATAGGAGAGAGATAGATAGGAGAGAGATAGATAGGAGAGAGATAGAAAGATAGATAGATATGAGATAGAAAGATAGATATGAGATAGATAGATAGATAGATAGATAGATAAATAGATAGGAGAGAGATAGATAAATATGAGATAGAAAGATAGATAGATATGAGATAGATAGATAGATATATATAGGACAAATATATGAAATAGATCTGATATCACTCTTTCCCTTGTAACATATATATATAACCCTGTAACGTATTATTTTCTCTCCTAGGAGTGATATGTGGTGACGTTCGGCCTCTTCCAGTGCGGGTTCCCTCTCTCTTCTCTGGCGAATGTTGGATGGTAAATCCTGAAGACAGCTCCTGGCTGAGACTCCTCGAAAAGACATCTGGATCTGCAGCTTCTAATACAAAGACAGGGAACAAAAACTGCCGTTCAGCTTTTTAGCCTGTGCAATTTATCTAGCCATAACCCCCCGTCTTCGCCTGGGACATTTTCTGTCACTTCATTGCACAGACCAATTCATTTTATTTTTCTTCTTGTGCCAAAGACTTCGCAAAGCTTTGTGTCCTTTTATTGCCTCAATACATCCATTTTTTTTCTTTTTTGGTCCAAAGAAGCCGAGGTTTTCCATTGAGCTCCCACACAAAATATATTTATTGCCATGTGTGTATGATGGAGTTCCCCTTAAAGGGCCGTGACGCTTGACTACCAGAGACTTCCACCAGACTGTGCTTTATTGACTGTATATTTTTGTCACATATCTGATCCAGATTTAATAAGGATAGTCCTGATGGAATGAGGACTTGCATGGGACTTCATGGATCATAGTGGAAATAATAAGATGTTATTGCCAATTAAATACACTATAAATTGCTGTTGTATACCCATGGTGCACTGCTTATTCACACATACAAACCCAATGGTCAGAAGCTCAAAAAATATATGTGCTGGAACCAAGGTAATAAAAGTAAAAAAAATAAACATAAAACATTTAAAAAAATTGTTATAAATATGAAAAAAAGGCTCCCAGCAACCCTAGCCACCATCTTACTGTCTTAGTCATTAGGGAACTTTCTGGTACTTACTACTAAACAATAAATATATCTGGAACACTAGGAAATAAGACACTGCCAGACACCCGATGTCATCAACTTACCTCCCACAAGGAACAAAGGGCATATTAAAAACCAACATTCCTGATCTTTCTCCCCCCGACATTAGCCAACGAGGAAAATTTGGGACACTGCCAGACACATAAGATTGTTGGCCAGTTCTGAGTATGGTTGAGTCTCATCTAATGTGTATGGGAAACTCAAGATAGGCCTACGTTTGACCAGTTAAAGGGGTACTCCACTCCGCCCCAAGACATCTTATCCCCTATCCATAGGGGATAACATGTCGGAACACAGGGGTCCTGCTGCACCCGGTGTTCGTTTAGAGCGTGTGCAGTGCCGGAGGCTCGTGACGTCACGGCCACGCCCCCTCTATGCAAGTCTACAGGAGGGGGCATGACATCCCACAAACTTGCATTGAGGGGGCGGGGTGTGACGTCATGAGGGGGAGGGGCTATGACGTCACGAGCTCCCGGCACCAGCTCCAGCGTTCGGAACAGTTTGTTCCAAGTGCTGAGCAGCAGAGTACCCCTATAATGTTTTGCCAAGATGTGCAACACAATAGAAGACTGTAACATGGTCTAGCAGTTTACGTTGGTTTCTACAAGTTGCAATGTCACGTGGGACAAAAATTGCAGTAACTTGCATTAGTGGTGTACAAAAGAAGAAAGAGAGGCCCATTATGGTGCCAGGTTGGGCAACCAAGACAGAAGACTTTGTGTTTCATTTCTCACCATGTCCTTTTTAGGACCATTGGGTCAATGCCACAGTTCTTCTATAATGGGAAGTTCTGTATAGGATCAGTTACAAAGGGAATGGGGCAATCTTGCCTATCCCCAAGGGCCCTGTTGATGTGTTGTCTTTGACAAAACTGCCCACTCAGCATTACTGACTGAGGATAGGCAATGCTGCAGCAAGGAACTGGCCGAGCAGGTTAAGAGGAACAAAAAAGAAGCAAGTTATCTAGCCTATGGTTTGCTTATCGTTACACAAAGGCTCCGTTGGCCTTGTTCCCACTTGTCTTTATTGATCATCTTATATGCAACAAGCACTGGAAGGACAATAAACTTTTCTGACTTTCACTGAATCATTTCCCCTTTGAATCAGTTACCAGGCGGTCTTTGTTTCTGAACGCTGTGGTAACACAAAAAAATGCAATGTTTTTCTTTTATTTCTTAGAAATAAAACAAAAAAACAGATGTGGGAGCGTTTACGACAGCAGATAACTGGATTCCTCGTAGGGATCAATACAATCGAAGTTACTGCAAAGGAATACCAGGGATTTCTGGCAAGCTGCTCGCCCGGAAAAAGCGGCTTTTCCGGGCCTCAGGAGTATAAGAACTTAGATTAAAAAAAACTCCACACATCTACAATAGATGTAGAAATACTGATAAATAAACTAATTCCTTAAAGCGCAACTGTCATGAAATCTGGGTGCCTTTGTACTGTGTGCAGGTGGTGTGTATGGCAATGTTTTACCTAATATTTTGCAGGCTTTCATGACCCCCAAAAATGCTTTTGATAAAAGCCACTGACGGTCGGATAGGGGTGGCGCGAGGTACGCGATGCCCCGGCCACCTCCTGTATGTCAGCGCTGGGACCGCTGTATGATTGGCACACAGGTCACAGTGCATGCGTCCTTCAGCTAATCTGATGTGTGCGATGCTGCGTGTCATCCAGCTAGGACTGCGCAGGCGCACTGAGGAGAAGGACGGCAGCGGGAGCAGGTGCTCGCTGGGGGAGCGAGTGCTTGCTGGATGACACACAGCGGCGCGCATGTTAGATTAGCTTAAGGGCACATTCACTGGGACCTGTGTTTCAATCACACAGCGGTCCCAGTGCTGACATACAGGGGGTGGGGGTGGCGGCGGCGGGGCATCGCGTACCTCGCGCCACACCTATCTGACCGCTAGTGGCTTTGATCAAAAGCATTTTTTGGGGTCATGAAAGCCTGCAAATATTAGGTAAAAACATTGCTATACCCACCACTTGCACACAGTACAAAGGTTGTGTGCAGGTTATTGCACCCAGATTTCATGACAGTTGCACTTTAAGGTCCAGTCTAATTGGGCCCTTAAAGGGGTTGTCCAGGAATAGAAAAATGCTGCTTCTTTTTTGCAAAAACAGCACTACTCCTGTCCACAGGTTGTGTGTAGTACTGCAGCTCAGTCCCATTCACTTTAATAAAGCTCAGCTGCAACACCAAACACAACCTTTGGACTGGAGTGGTGCTGTTTTGGCAAAAAAGAAGCAGCTTTTTTCTAATCCTTGACAACCCTTTAAGTGGATTGGGTCACATATTTACTGTAAGCTTTATTAGTGCATTCTGACATTTAAAACCTCATTCTTTATCCACAGGATAGAAACTAATTGCTATAGTCTCCAGGAAGTGATGTGTAAGGGGAAATAGACTATAAATTATTCTTTACAGGGGCTATATTGTGTTAGAAATAATTGTCTGTCACTTTACTTGGACATCTAAGAGTCATTTCTTAGTTTTTTTTAAAGGGGTACTGCTCAGCGTTTAACTGTTCCGAACACTGGAGCCGGCCTTGGGAGCTCATGACATCATAGCCCTGCCTCCCTCATGACGTCATGCCCTGCCCCCTCAATGTAAGTCTATGGGAGGGGGCGTGGCAGCCGTCACGCCCCCTCCCATAGACTTGCATTGAGGGGGCGGGGCATGAAATCATGAGGGGGCTTGGCTATGACGTCACAAGCTCCCTGCGTCGGCTCCAGCATTTGGAACAGTTAGTTCCAAATGCTGAGCAGCAGAGTACCCCTTTAAGTTGATGTGTTGGAAGCAGGAAAAATTAGCAAGTGTAAAGGCCATAGCAACTTTGACCTGGGATCAGACTTGGGACAAGGGATAAACTTTGATGACTAGACTACTGGGTCAGAGCATCTTAGTGGTAGTACCCACCAAAAGTGGCCCAAGGAAGGACAACCAAGAAGATGGATGAGAGGGTGATGGGCACGAAAGGCTTTTTCTGTCTTTGGGGCTGTGTAGTTGCAGACCAGTTAGCGCACCCATGGTGACCCCTGTCTACTGCCGGAAGTGCTTACAATAGGCACAAGATCGTCATAAATGGATCATGATACTGTAGAAAAAGGTAGTCTAGTCTGATGAATTACATTATATTCTACATCATATAGAGGTCCATCACTTAACCTGGGGATGGAAAATTATGGGTCCCGACAATGCTAAGCCACCTCTGATGTACAGTAGAGAAAGAAGCATTTCTTCAACTTGGGTTGGGTCAAAATTCAGTTTGGGTCTAAAGATTAGGACCTGGTCGCAGAGGGGAAGGACTATTTCCATGCACTCCATTACAGTTGGTGCTATTAAGACTCATTAGGAGCCAGGTATGGGAGTTCTCTCAGGGAATGCCCCCAGTCTGGGAACAGAAGAGATGCATCCAGTCTATCCAGCCTGCGGGAGCCAGTGGTAAACCAAAGAGACTGGTATTGTTTGTGGTGTTCAGCACTAGCTTCAAAGCTGACACCCAGGGAAGCTGTGTATTAGAGTCCAGGTGTCATGTGAACTGGGACCTGTTGGCTATGAATTGTTGTCGTGTTTTTGAGGATTATAATTGGCGTCAGATTGTTTTAAACCTATACTATCACATTGGTTTGTGTAATGGCAACGGGTGTGGACCCATTGTGCCACTGAACTGTTTTGGATATGTGCCACACACAAGAGCAAAGTCTAAGTACCCTCTTGGATGGGAAAGCTAGAGTTCTGCTACTCGTGGGTAGCAGGTCTTGGTATGGATAGGGGTTGGCCCAGCAGACCAGATGCTACTGGTGCATGGCACCAGGGATTCAGACTAGATGTAGTCAGCTGTCTAGGTTAAGCACTGGAAATTCAGTCCAGTACATAGGGGTCAGGCAGAGGCAGAGCTGTTCACAGGCAATATGGTCGATGCAGGCTGCACAGGTGCTGGATCAACAATTCAGGTTGGAAACAGGAGAGACGGTTTGGTAAAGGTGAGATCAGGAGGAGAAGTCAACCAGAACATGGAAACGGGTCAATTCATAGGGAAACAGGTTCACAAAAAAAGGATACTAGGAACTATAACAATATTCAGGCAAGGCAAAGGAAAAAGTAACATCCTTAAATAAGTGACACTGAAAGGTGACTGGCCAATGATGGATTTTAGAGAACACACCAGCACGTGGCATGTGCACCCTAGGGGTTGATCTGGAGGCAGGGCAAAATGGACACAGTAGAGAGCAAGCCTTAAAGGTAATCTGGGGGGGGGGATACCCACCAGGAGGAACAGTACGTCAGCGGGAGCAACCCATCGGCATTACAAGTGTGTCAGCTGGATAGTGGAGCACAGAACAGGGAAGGTGAGAGGCAGGGAGATGACCACCAGACTTTGCAGATTCTATTGACATGAAAACTGTTTTAGCTTTGCAATTATTTTCAAATTGACAGAAAACTTCCCCCCCAATTTTTTATTAATTATGTAATTTTTGTGGAATACTTTGTATATATATATATATATATATATATATATATATATATATATACATACATATATATATATATATATATATATATATATATATATATATATATATATTTTTTTTTTATGTTTAGTCCAAGAAATGTGTTTTCAAATTCACAAATAGATTTTATTTTTATTATTAATTTTTTTACTATTATTATAATATTTTTTTTTCTCCTGTATCTGGGGCCACCATAGCCGACGCCGTTACAGGGAAAAACATCCTCTGCCTGAGATGATAGACAGGACCATTGGAGTACCTGGAACAGTCATTGTTTCCATTGTATACACATCCCTCATGTAAGTGCTTTGTATACAGCACCAGGAAAGCAAAAACAGTAAAAGAACATAGTTGTACCTAGTTGTGCCTGGCTATCTTGTAAAAACCCAGCCCTTTAAAATAAAGCCCCTTAATGGCCATCATAAAAAGGTATATTGGTGGTCATTAACCCGTTAAGGATGCAGCCAATTTTAATTGAATGTTTTCAAAGCCATAACTTTTTATTTTGTACATATACAGAGCTGTGTGGGGGCTTTTTTTTTAAGCGATGAGCAATCAGGATGCATTAGGAGTACTATTATGGACACCCTAGAGGCCTTCACTAGATCCATGGCTTTAATGACAACCCAGCAGCACAGTGCAATCATATCACTTTGGTGCCAATGAGGTAACTGGGGGCTTCTCCCTCTGTTTAACCACCTAGATGCCACAGCCACAATTGACTGTGGCATCTAGGGGGTAAAATGGCAGGTATTGAAGTTATGTGATGACTGTGCAATTGTTAGGTCCTAGGATTCTGGACTGGTGACTGCAGTTCTTGATGGCGTTGCCATGTCCTTTCTTCAAGTTTGGTCAGTTTCTCAGCAGACAGGAGATGTTACTGCACCATTGTAGGCTCAGAAGAAGCCAAATGTGGATGTATTAATTGTGACAACATGGTGATCAGAAGAACACAGGAATAGATTAAATGTGTGTTTTGGCACCTAGGGTATTAAAGTGGATAGCATGTACATGGTGAATAATAGTCCTGTGACTAGACTATAAAACTCTGTTAGGTGCTGGTGCTTGTCCACTGGACAAGGGGAAAACTGGAGGCCAGAGTAGACTTGTTCCTTGTTCAGAGTGGGTTTATTCAACTGCAGGGAACATGGATACAATCCAACCAACACAGAGGTTCATTCCTATCCATGCCTTCCCACTAGGGATCGATCGATTTTTTTAGGGCAGATACCGATACTCTGTGGAGGTTAGGGCAGATAGCCGATAACTTATACTGATATTCCGGTATAAGTTAACTGCTATTTATCCCCCCCGGCGACACCGCTGCAGATCATTGCAATGAACTGCAGCGGCTTTTGCGGGGCCAGAGAACGCCGCCGCCACCCGCTTCTCTCCCCCCTGCCTGTCCTGGGGTCCTGAGTCCTATGACCGCCACTGCACCCCCACCTCTTCTCCCCCACCACCACCGCACCGTGGCCCCTAGGCCAGAGACCGCTGCCGCCGCTGCCCTATTGCCTCCCCCATTCTCGGTTTTATAATTACCCGTTCCCAGGGCCCGGGCTACTTCTGGCTCCGGCGGCGTCCTCCTGAGCTGTCACTGTGCGCACTGATGGTGACGTAGCGTTGAGGATGTCACTCGTCATTGTGCAGCGCACAACATAACACAGGACGCCGCAGGAGCCAGAAATAGCGCAGACCCCGGGCCCGGGAACAGGTAATTATAAAACCGGGGATGGGGGAAACAATGGGGCAGCGGCGGCGGTCTCTGGCCAGGGCAGTGCGGTAGGGGGTGCGGCGCGGTGCGGTAGTGGGGGGTGCGGTGCGGCGTGGTGGGGGCAGTGCAGCGGGCAGGGCATTATCGGATTATCGGCAATTTCAGATACCGATAACGTCCAAAATCGTGAATATCGGCCGATAATATCAGCCAAACCGATAATCGGTCGATCCTTGCTTCCAACAACCCTTAAATAACGACATATATAACAGTTCTATTTTTTTCTGGACTGGGAGGTCGGTCACAGCAGTTACCTCGGTAAATAACCATAACTTTGTGGTTGAAGCAGTATGCCAGCTGCCAGTGTAATGAAGAAAATTGGCGCACATCCGGCACGCTCACATCCTCCATACACCCTCGGCTACAGGGACACAGTTTTCTTCTTTACAGTTGGATACAGTTTTCAACATCCCAGCTCCCTCTCACTCCCTCCCCAGGTAGCAGGCGGATGTTAGATGTGCAGTGTAGGCGGGTGGTAGATGTGTAGGCGGGTGGTAGATGTCCAGGCGGGTGGGAGAAAGACTGTGGGATACTCTTCTGGCTGTGCTCCACAACCTGTCTAAGGGGCAGGGAGATGTGCAGAGAAACTATGTCCCTGTCCCCCTGAGAGAGGGTAGTGGGGATAGAGTGAGAGGGAGCGGGGATGGAGAAATTTGTCTCCCACTATAAAGAAGAAAACTGTGTCCCTGTAGCTGAGGGTGTGCGCGCGCCTCAGCCAATCATTGCACAAGTCACAATTGGCTACGAGGACACAGTTTTCTTTATTACACACTGCATTACAAACAGGCAAGTCTGACATCAGCCTCCCGTATACTCCGGATCATAATGAAAACCCATGACTCTAAAACAGAGTTAAAACCACATGGCAGAAAAAGCATCACATAGATGAGCAATCTAGATGGAACAGCACAAAAACAGGGGCTCAGCATACCAAAATGCACAGAAATATAATTATTAAACATAACACATTTCTTTTATTTTCAGGGGTAACACAACCAATATAAGGACAACAGGAAAAAGAGACAAAAAAGTGGTTTAGGTGGTCACGATGTAACGATGGTGGGAAAAAGACAGAGGGGGTGGGGGCTATATAACCTTGGCGGCGTACCTACACAAAGGTACAACCCTCCAGGAAATGATGACCTCCCAGCTAGCTAACTCTTTGTGGTCCAGCCCCTTTTAAACCCTGTCCTAACTTCTAAAAACCCCTGTCTCTGCAGTCAAAGTTACCTTAGCCTAAACGGCCAGGTAACTACCAATCCTGGAAGAGGCAGTGGGTTGGAGGCCTAGAAGAATTGTGACTTGGGGCCTGGGATTGGTTGTCTAACATGTTTTCTGGGAGATAACCTAGAAGATCACCTGGACATCACCGATCACGGCCTGCAGAGTGTCATGAAGAGCAGACGTTGCTGCTTTCTTCCAAAATCATCACCATTCCTGAGCACAGGTTTTGCAGCTCAGCCCCTTTAGTTAAAGTGGTACTCCGCTGAAAAACATTTTTTTTAAATCAACTGGTGCAAGAAAGTTAAACAGATTTGTAAATTAATTTTATTTAAAAATCTTATTCTTTCCAGTACTTATCAGCTGCTGTATGCTCCACACTAAGTTCTTCTCATTTGAATTTCTTTTCTATCTGACCACACTGCTCTCTGCTGACACCTCTGTCCATTTTAGAAACTGTTCAGAGTAGGAGCAAATCCCCATAGCAAACCTCTCCTGCTCTGGACAGTTCCTGACATGAAGACAGAGGTGTCAGCAGAGAGCACTGTGGTCAGACAGAAAGGAAATTAAAAAAAGAAAAGAACTTCCTGTGGAGCATACAGCAGCTGATAAGTACTGGAAGGATTGAGATTTTTAAATAGAAGTAATTTACAAATCTGTTAAACTTTCTGGCTCCAGTTGATTAAAGAAAAAAAAATGTTTTCCAGCGGACTACCCCTTTAAACAGAACTGGGCTGTAATATGAGACATGAACCTATGGGGAGTGTAGGACTGTTGTGATAGAAATGGGTCATGTTTAGCTTATCCTTTTAAAGCGGTTATCCAGCATAAGGTGACTTTTGTACTTACCTGTTAGACAGTAATGGACATGCTTTGGAAGGATCTGTGCTTGTCTTGAGGCTAAATGGCTGTGTTGTGAGTCCATCATAATGGTGCTGCATTCTTTTTGTAAATTGGCTATTTCCTTTTTGAGTTCAATCCCTCCAACTACAAGTCCCATGATCCCTTGTTTGTAAGTGTGAGGTCACTTTTCTCCCTCCCACACATCACCTCACCCCTCGCAGCACAGCTGAGCTATGTGTGCTGTTCATGAAACTACAATTCCTTGCAGCCCTGTGGAGAATGACCTCCCTCCCACCCAGTGGTTGTTCCACCCATTGAAGCAAACAGGTTCCCTTCCAATATTTGACTTGTGATGTAATGTCTCGGCCCGTACTGCAACCTGGGAAAACTTCAGACGACGCTCATTTTGTATGCTGCTAAAAAATAAAGGTTGAGGCAAAGATCACATAAGAATTGCGAGACCAGCCATCACACACAGGTACAGACTCTACATGATGAACTACACTAACTTTACAGCCCCTGTAGCATAGTCAGATAAAAAAAAATTCTGGAATACCCCTTTAACTGAAAACTTCTGCTGACACATAACAAGTGTCAAACATGGCTATGTTCTGATCCTAAACTCCACCGTACACCTATACCAACGTCTTGATTTGACCACTAGGGGCCTCCCCCCACCATGATATATGGATATGGTCCCAGACGTAGCTGCAGTAATTGCCCTGGAGACTGTGCTCCGTCAGACAGTGTGTGGCCTGTTTTAAGTTGGCTCTGGTAGCGGAGACCGTGCAAACCGCACATTTCTGGAAGTGGTTCAACCTCTTACATCTCTTCAAATTGGATCTGGAGCCGTAGAGGAAATACTATGATTCCTTCATATACACAGTCCTGTCTGAGTGGGGGTCAGTTCCCATGGATATGGTAACACAGTACAACACAAGTCGACATTTCATCCCTGGACCAAGAGACGGCTGTAGAAGAAGACTGCTATATTGAGGTATAAAATGTTACAAGGGGAAGGACAACAATGAAATAACCTATAGTAGAAATTCATAATAGAGTTTAGGGTTGAAGGTCCATGTATACAATGGCCAGATATCTTTTATTTTGTATACCTAATGCAGTGTTTCCCAACCAGGGTGCCTCCAGCTGTTGCAAAACTACGACTCCCATCATGCCTGGACAGCCAATGGGGCTAATGCCGGACATCGGGCTAATGCCAGATATCGCCGATTGGGCTGATGTCTGGTATTAACCCTTTAGACGCTGCAAACAAAGTTGATCGCGACTTCTAAAATGGGAGAAAAGTCATCCTTGCTAACCCAGCGGGCTGTTCGGGATCACTGCGGTGAAATAGGGGCGTCCTGAACAGCTGAGAGGAAGGCGGAAGGGCCCTTACTTGCCTCCTCGCCATCCAATCTGTGCCTTGATGCTTCAGTCAGCCTCTGCAGGTTGGAGTAGTTGAGCACTGATGACACCGATCTATGCTATGCTGTGGCATAGCATTGTTCAGTGTATGCAATCCATGGATAGGAACAAAAAAACTGTGTAAAAGAAAGTAAAAAAAAAAAGTTAATAAATGTGATTAAATCTCTCCTCTAATAAAAGTTTGAATCACTCCCTTTTCCCATTTAACCCCTTAAGGACGCAGGGTGTACCTGTACCCCCTGAGTCCGCTCCCTCTCTATAACACAGGGCCACAGGGCCCCACGTCATAGCAGGTCGGTCCCGGCACCTAGCACGGCCGGGATCCGTGGCTAATAGCGCGCGGCACTGATCGATGTTCCGTGCGCTATTAACCCTTTAGACGCGGCGTTCAAAGTTGATTGCTGCGTCTAAAGTGAAACTAAACTGCTCCCGGCTAGCTCAGTGGGCTGTTTGGGACCGCCGCAGTAAAATCGGATCCCGAACATCTGTAGGAGACGAGAAGGGTCCCCTTACCTGCCTCCTGGAGTCCGATTGCCAAATGACTGCGCAGTGCCTGAGAACCAGACATGAGCAGTCAAGCGGCAGAATCATCTATGGGAGCTATAACATTGCAAAAAAAAGTGAAAAAAAGTTAATAAAGATCATTTAACCCCTTCTAATAAAAGTTTTAATCACCCCCCCTTTTCCCATTTAAAAAGAACAGTGTAAATAAAAATTCAAATAAACATGTGTATCATCGCATGCGGAAATGTCAAAATTATAAAAATATTTCATTAATTAAACCGCACGGTCAATGGCATACGCGCAAAAAAATTCCTAAATAGAGTATTTTGGGTCACTTTTTATATCATGAGAAAATAAAAAGCGATCAAAAAAGTCTGATCAATACAAACCGCTATGGTACCGCTAAAAACTTCAAATCAAGGCGCAAAAAAATTAGCCCTCATACCGCCCTGTACGTCGGAAATTTTTTTTTAATTTTTTTGGGGGGTTTTTCTTCAATTTTGTCACACAATGATTTTTTTTCCCGTTTCGCCGTCGATTTTTGGGTAAAATGACTGATGTAGAATTGGTGGCGCAAAAAATAAGCCATCATATGGATTTTTAGGTGCAAAATTGAAAGGGTTATGGTTTTTAAAAGGTAAGGAGGAAAAAAAACGAAAGTGCAAAAACGGAAAAACGCTCAGTTAAAAATTTCAACAAAAATAAACATATGTGGTACCGATGCGTGCGTAAATGTCCGAACTATAAAAATATAATGCAAACAACGAAAAGTCACAGCGGTCGGCACTACCACCTGGCGCAATACAAATCTTGAGTATGTCTTTTAAGAAGACAACCTCTAGATCGTATACATCATTCGGGTGCGTAACTTCATAAGAAGCAATAGTTCAGCAATAATCCAGACAGTGTAGAAGAGAAGTTCGCACTCACCAGGTACGTGGAAAAAGCTAAAGTTTATTCAAGACAAGGCATAAGGTGCAAGGTGCATGTACACGGACGTGGACGCTGGAGCAGCGTGTACATGCACCTTGCACCTTATGCCTTGTCTTGAATAAACTTTAGCTTTTTCCACATACCTGGTGAGTGCAAACTTCTCTTCTACACTGTCTGGTATAAAAATATAATGTTTATCAAACCGCACGGTCATGGTGTACACGAAGTCCAAAATTGCGTATTTTTGGTCACTTTGTATACCCTAAAAAAATGGATGAAAAGCAATTAAAATGTCCAATCAAAATAAAAATGGTACAGATAAAAACTACAGATCACCGCACAAAAAATGAGCCCTCACACATCCACGTATACGGAAAAAGAAAAAAGTTATAGTGTCAGAAGAGGACATTTCTAAACATTCTAAGTTAGGTATCATTTTACTTGTATGGACCTACAGAATAAAAATAAGATGTCATTTTTACCGAAAAGTGCACTGTGCACAATCGCAAGCCCCCAAAAGTTACAAAATGGCTTGGTTTTTGTTTTGTTTTTTCCCCACAAAGATTTTTTTTTTGTTTGACTGTAGATTTTGTGGTTAAATGATTGATGTCATTACAAAGTACAATTGGTGGCGCTAAAAACAAACCCTCATGTGGGTCTGTAGGTGGAAAACTGAAAGTGATATGATTTTTAGAAGGTGAGGAGGAAAATACGAAAGTGCAAAAATGGAAAAACATGTGGTCCTTAACCCCTTAACGATGCAGGATGTATATTTACGTCCTGCGCCGGCTCTCGCGATATAACGTCGGTTCGGTCCCGACGGCCATCAACGGCCGAGACCCACGGCTAATACAGGACATCACCGATCGTGGTGATGCCCTGTATTAACCCTTCAGACGCGGCGATCAAAGTTGACCGCCGCGTCTGAAGTGAAAGTGAAAGTATCCCGGCAGCTCAGTCGGGCTGTTTAGAACCGCCACAATTTCATCCCGAATAGCTTACAGGACACCGGGAGGATCCCTACCTTCCTGCACGGTGTCCAATCGGCAAATGACTGCTCCGTGCCTGAGATCCAGGCAGGAGCAGTCAAGTGTTGATAACACTGATCAATGGTATGTTAATACACGCCAGTGATCAGCATGAGAGATCAGTGTATATAATGTTATAGGTCCCTATGGGAGCCATAACACTGCAAAAAAAAGTGAAAAAAGTGTTAATAAATGTGATTTAACCCCTTCCCTAATAAAAATTTGAATCACCTCCCTTTTCCCATAAAACTGTGTAAATAAAAATAAACATATGTGGTATCGCCGCGTGTGTAAATGTCCGAACTATAAAAATATGTCATTAATTAAACCGCACGGTCAATGGCGTACGCGTAAAAAATGCAAAATTCCAAAATAGCGTATTTTTGGTCACTTTTTATACCATTAAAAAATGAATAAAAAGCGATCAAAAAGTCCAATCAATACAAAAATGGTACCAATAAAAACTTCAGAACACAGCGCAAAAAATGAGCCCTCATACCGCCCCAAGCGCAGAAAATAAAAAAGTTATAGGGGTCAGAAGATGACTTTTTAAACATTAAAATTTTCCTGCATGTAGTTAATCAAACCTATATAAGTAGGGTATCATTTTTACCGAAAAATGCACTGCATAGGAACGGAAGCCACCAAAAGTTACAAAATTGTGTTTTTTCTTCAATTTTGTCACACAATGATTATTTTATTTTTTTTGCTTTGCTGTGGACTTTTGGGTAAAATGACTGATGTCATTACAAAGTAGAATTGGTGGCACAAAAAATAAGCCATAACATGGATTTTTAGGTGGAAAATTGAAAGAGTTATGATTTTTAAAAGGTAAGGAGGAGAAAACAAAAATGCAAAAGCTGAAAAACGCTGAGTCCTTAAGGGGTTAAAGGGGAACTCCGGTGGGAAAAAAAAAATTTCAAATCAACTTGTGCCATAAAATTTACCAGATTTGTAAATTGCTATTAAAAAATCTTAACCCCTTTAGTACTTATCAGCTGCTGTATACTACAGGTATACTACAGATATATAGATATACTACAGATATACAGATTTAATTTCACAGAGAAATTTGTGAAATTCTTCCCAGTCTGACCACAGTGCTCTCTGCTGACACCTCTGTCCATGTCAGGAACTGTCCAGAGCAGGATAGGTTTGCTATGGGGATTTGCTTCTAATTTGGACAGTTCCTGACACAGACAGAGGGCACTGTGGTCAGACTGGAAAGAACTTCAAAAAATTCTCTGTTGTATATCTGTAGTATACAGCAGCTGATAAGTATTGGAAGGCTTCAGATTTTGAAATAGAAGCAATTTACAAATTTGTTTAACCTTCTGTCACCAATTGATACATATGTTTTCCACTTGTTTCCACCGGAGTTCCCCTTTAAGGGGTTAGTAAATAAATGTACGTAAATGTACAACACAGCAGGAATCTGCTAGATAGATGATAAACATCTGATTGGGGGGTATGACCATTGGGACCCCCAACAATTAACAAAACGGGGGTCCCCAATATGAATGGAGTAGCAGTATAATATACACATTGCAGCTTCGGAGATGGCAAAGTACAGCACCAACACCAATCTCTTCACAAGGGGAGACAAGAAATACCCATTCTAGTTATCACAATGGGTCCCAGCGGTCGAGCTCCTACCTGTCAGGGCATGCTGGGAGTTGTAGTTTTGCACCAGCTGCAGAGCCACAGGTTGCAGATCACTTTTCAATAGTGCAACATGCTGGAAGTTGTAGTTTTGGTCTGGGTCGGCTGTGTCGGGGCATGTTGGGAGTTGTAGTTACTAGTTTTGGGTCAGCTGGAGAGCTTGCAGCCAACTCAAAACTAGTACAACTCTCAGCATGCGCTGACAGCCTGTGGCTCTGCAGCTGACTCAAAACTACAACTCTCAGCATGTTGCCTTATATAGAAGTATAGTAAAAGTATTTTGAATCAATAGAGCAAAAACAAAGAGGGTTATGTAGTAGTAGTGATATGCTGAAAAACACTATGTAAAGTAAATCATGCTCATTTCATGTGACTGTTTTGTAGCATATTACTAGTACATCCCCCTCTTTGTTGTTGCGCTATTAATATATGACATAGTATTTTCTCCTTCCCTGTTTCTGGGTTTCAGGGTTCCATTACTTTAATTAGCAGCATCCGAGGGTTCTCTGACATTTTTAGCGCTAGTGTATACACCATTTTGTTATTTTAGGGTATTGTGCAACATGCTAGATGTTGTAGTTTTGGTTTGGGTCAGCTGCAGAGCCATAGGAGATCACAGCGGGGCGGTCCCAGAGATCAGATCCCCCACAATCAAATACTTATACAGTGGGGATTAAAAGTTTGGGCACCCCAGGTAAACATTTGTATTAATGTGCATAAAGAAGCCAAGGAAAGATGGAAAAATCTCCAAAAGGCATCAAATTACAGATTAGACATTCTTATAATATGTCAACAAAAGTTAGATTTTATTTCCATCATTGACACTTTCAAAATAACAGAAAACAAAAAAAAATGGTGTCTGCAAAAGTTTGGGCACCCTGCAGAGTTAATATCTTGTACTGCCCCCTTTGGCAAGTATCACAGCTTGTAAATGCTTTTGGTGGCCAGCCCAGAGTCTTTCAATTCTTGTTTGAGGTATCTTTGCCCATTCTTCCTTACAAAAGTCTTCCAGTTCTTTGAGATTTCTGGGCTGTCTGTCACGCACTGCTCTTTTAAGGTCTATCCATAGATTTTCAGTTATGTTGAGGTCAGGAGATTGTGAAGGCCATGGCAAAACCTTCAGTTTACGCCTCTTGATGTAATCCCCCATGGATTTCGAGGTGTGTTTAGAATCATTATCCATTTGTAGAAGCCATACTCTCTTTAACTTCAGCTTTTTCACAGATGGCATCAAGTTAGCATCCAAAATTTGCTGAAATTATATTGAATCATTTTTTTCCTTCTACTCGTGAGATGTTCCCTGTGCCACTGGCTGCAATACTACCCCAAAGCATGATTGATCCACCCCCATGCTTAACAGTTGGACAGAGGTTCTTTTCATTAAATTCTGTTCCCCTTCTTCTCCAAACGTACCTTTGCTCATTCCGGCCAAAAAGTTAAATTTTAACCTCATCGATCCACTGAACTTGTCTATATGTTCATTTGCAAAGTTCAAACGCTGATTTTGTGGTGAGGACGTAGAAGAGGTTTTCTTCTGATGACTCTTCCATGAAGACCATATTTGTACAAGTATCTCTTTATAGGGGAATAGTGTACCACAACTCCAGTGTCTGCCAAATCTTTCTGGAGGGATTGTGCAGTCAAACGGGGGTTTTGAATTGTTTTTCTCACAATCCTGAGAGCTGTTCTGTCTGATATTTTTCTTGGTATTACAGATCTTGCTTTAACTTCCACTGTTCTCGATGACTGCCATTTCTTAATTACATTCCGAACAGAGGATATTGACATCTGAAAACGTTTTGCTATCTTCTTATAGCCTTCTCCAGCTTTGTGAGCGTCAACTATTTTCAGTTTCAGATTTCTAGACAACTGTTTAGAAGAACCCATGGTGCTGATTGTTGGGGCAAAGTCAGATGAGACTGAGCATTTAAAACCTTTAAGAGTGAGGAGGCATGGCGGGAGGAAGTAGCAGTTGGCTCCTCCTCCTGGTTCTGATGCCCCGTGAATAGGCTATTGCCGATCGTAATCCTAAACACTGCTGACCCCTGCTGACCCTGATACCTGTGAGCGGATGCCCGGGGACGGAGACAAGGAACGGTTGGCTGTTATTACTGCGCCGAACGGTCTTGAAGCGGTTGCCAGGTGGTCGGAGGGACATGAGCTGGGTTGCCCCCAAGCCCTGTTCCGGCCAAGGAAGTGTAGCGAGACCTGGAGTGCCCAGATATCTGAAGCAGCCTGACGGCTGGAAGTCACGCGACAGATGGGACTACGTGCTGCCACGTGATCCCAGAAGCCGGAGCAAGGCGGCGTGGGAACACTGGAGCGTGCCGATGCTGGGTACAGGCACCGGACACATCACAGAGCGGACCCGGCAACATGCAGGGCCACAGGCAAGGTGGCTACAAAGGGGCGCTGGGAGCCGGACCACAAGTGAGTGAACTGGCGTGGACCCGAACTGGACGGCGGCGAGAATACACCCCGATCTTTAGACCTACAGAAAGGAGGAAGAGCCCTGCCGTGAATAAGGGTCGGAGCAGATTAAATAAACGGCAAAGGGGTGAGACTGATCCAATTTCTTGCTTCTCGTTTGCACAGTCTAACGGTTATTGAATTGGGAACTAACTAAGGACCGACCAGTTATCTGGTTTTTCTTTGTGTGCATACGGTCCCCCTAACTGTAGCTGGATATGCAGTATTGAGGAACAAAAATTCAAGCTATATGATGAATATGCTTTGATTTTCCCCTGAATAAAGAAGGTGGACATTGATAAAATGAAACCTGCAGCAGAAAAATAAGATCACATGCAAACGTTTTCACTTTGCCTTTTCTTTTCCCCATAGGAGATCAATATAAGCAAGGACATTGATAACGTGCTGTTGTAGTCTATTGTGGGGAGGGAGAAAGGAAACAGCAATAATATATTTGGCATTGCATTTAGAGTAAGATCTGTGTACAATTGATGCATAATTGGTAAAATTTGAAGTTATAAGTAATAATTAGCTCTCAGAACAGGACCAAAGGGTAGAAAATGTTGTTTTCTGTTTTTGTTTTTGAAAAGTGTGTATACTGAGGAAAAAATGGGCCCAAGGGCCAAAAAATCTCTTAGCCCAGTTAAAGATAAAAAACACGGTGAAGATGGATAAATATCTAGCTTCACCTGGGATGGGACCCAAAAATCGTGGACAAGTAAAAAGTAACACAATAGAGGAAACAACACGAGAGAATGATAAGGAGGCAGGAAACACAACTTTAGAGACTATTCTAGAAGCAATAAATAAAATGTAACAGCTCGATAGGTTCCCTGGCAAATAAGGTGGGAGTTATAGGAGGGGATATATCAATGATAAAAGATAATATTAAAAATATTAAGGAGAGATGCTCGGAAATGGAAGAAAGGATCTCCTTAGTAGCGGATGAAATGCAGACAGTAAATACCCTGATAGCAAAAATTATAAAAGAAAATAAAGTTTTGAGTGAAAAAGCAACCGATTTTGAAGACCGTTCTAGAAGGGGGAACCTGAGAATAATAGGAATTCAAGAGGGAGCTGAAGGATATGATTTCACAGGGTTCTTGCAGAAATGGATGCTATCTGTGTGTGAAGAAAAAAAGCTTTCACGCTTTTCTCATCTAGAAAGAGCCCATAGAATACCTAGTCATGCCCTCCCACCCGGAAATTATCCAAGGGCAATAATTGGGAAATTGTTAAATGCTAAAGACAGGGATACCTTTTTGCAGGTAACAAGGGGGGTAAAATGATATTATGTATGAAAATAAACGAGTAATGCAATAGAGACACAGAAAAAGAGAATATTATTTAAATTGGTTTAAAAAAGGTTGCATCAAAACAGGATAAAATTCTCACTTCTGTTCCCTGCGAAACTCCGCATCAAATATAACGAGCAAATACATTTTTTCAGCAGTGTAAAGGAAGCAACTGAGTGGATGGACAAGGAGGGCCTTAAAAATATAGTTATGGAAAAGAAAGGGGTAGAAGACCAGGAAACATGCGAGGCAGGATTCTTGCCAAAATTTGGGGCAAGTCAAAAAAGGGGGGGGGGGGGGAAGGGGGAAGTTGAAGGGGGAGGGTGGGGGGTTGGGAGGGTTCTCTTTCCATTTTTTTTGTATCTTCTTTCTCTTCCCTTAAAAATCATCACCATCCTGGCAGTAGGTAATAAATAAGACATTAAGAGGGGCACGCGAATGTTGACTTTTAGGGGGTTAGGATAAAATTAAGAGGACTGCGGTAATGGAGGTTATAAAAAAATCCCTTGCCGGGTGTTATAGGGCTATTAGAAATGCACTTAACAGAGGAATCTATACATGTATTAAAAAGAAATTGGTGGTCTCATAGCTACCATTCTTGTTTCACCTCACACTCGAGAGGGGTATCAGTATTGATTCACAAGAAGATAAAATGGGAATTATTTAGTAAACGTATAGATAAGTATGGTAGATATGTAATACTGCACGGAAATTTGGAAGGTTTAATATGTATTATGGTGTTTGTGTATGTTCCTCCGCCATATTCACATAGGATGTTGGAAGAAATACTAGAATATTGTGGGGAAAAAATAAATGTCCTATTTTTTTACAGGGGGACATGAATTGTATAATGGAGGATGAGTTAGATAGACTTAGGGTTAATAACCCTATAGGGGGTAATAAGAGTTCACCATTATTAATATACTGTCAGGAGGTGGGTCTAGTAGATTGGTGGAGAGTTAAAGGGGTTCTCCCTTGTTTATACTGTTTTTTGTTATTATGTTTGTGTGTTATGTGTGTATAAGTATGTGTTTTTTTATGTGTGTTGTGATTATGTATATCCCGTATTTATCGGGGTGTACCACGCACCGGCCTATAACACGCACCCTCATTTTACCAAGGATATTTGGGTAAAAAAAGTTTTTTACCCAAATATCCATGATAAAATGAGGGTGCGTGTGTTTGTATGCGTATACCCCAATACACCCCCAGGAAAGGCAGGGGGAGAGAGGCCGTCGCTGCCCGCTTCTCTCCCCCTGCCTTTCCTGGGGTCTAGAGCCCTGCTGCCGCCGCTTCTCTCCCGCTGGCTATCGGCGCAGCTGCCTGTTCTCTCCCCCTGACTATCGGTGCCGGTGGGGCAGCGGCGCCGACAGCCAGGGGGAGAGAAGGGGCAGCGGCACCCATTGCCGGCGCCGCTGCCCCGTTGCCTCCCCCCATCCCCGGTTGCATAATTACCTGTTGCCGGGGTCGGGTCCGTGCTGCTTCAGGCCTCTGGTGTGCGTCCCCTGCGTCGTTGCTATGTGCTGCACGGCGCGGCGCAATGATGAGCGACCGATAGTCAGGGGGAGAGAACGGGCAGCGGCGCCGATAGCCAGGGGGAGAGAAGGGCCGGCAGCAGGGCTCTAGACCCAAGGGCAGGCAGGGGCAGAGAAGCCGGCAGCGCTGGCGGTCTCTGCACCTGCAAAGCCGCTGCAGTTCATTGATTTAAAGCGCCCGAAGAGGCCGCAGATTCGTCGCTGAGCCACGGAAGAAAAGATTTGCCTCGGACGTCAGAAGATAGGAAGGACAGAAGCAAGAATACCCCCCCCCCCCCCCCCGACATCCCACTTACCGAACACAACATGGCGGAGGCCGAGGTACACAGCAAGCCACTGGAAGAAAAAGGGGCCAGCTTCCGGATCTTCACAAAAGGTAAGAAAATACATATATACTTAATCACAACACACATAAAAAAACACATACTTATACACACATAACACACAAACATAATAACAAAAAACAGTATAAGCAAGGGAGAACCCCTTTAAAAATCAAAGGAGGAGAATCTATTCCTACTGGAATAAAACTTGTCAAACTCTATCAAGAATAGATCTGTGTTTGGTGAATAAGGAAGGGGTTTAAAAATCAAGTAAATAAGGTATTTGGCCCGATGCCCCTCGTATCATACACCTCTAGAAATGACGGTTAACACTAGAGTAACGGAGGTTAATTGAAGGAAAAAAATTAACCCTTATTGGTTGGAATTAGTAGATATAAATAGAATAGAGAAAAACTTGGAAGAATTTTTTTTATTTAATTGGGAGTCATCCTCAGATCAGATGGTTTGGGAAGCAGCGAAATCTTTCCTAAGGGGAGAAGTGATGTGGGCTATATAAAAAAAAAAAAGAAAAGAATTTAGAAAAAAAGAACAGGATTTAATCATGGAGGTAAGAGAGGCAGAAGATAACCATATAATAGATCCACTTGACATTCAAAAGCAGGAACTATGGAGGGACGAACAAAATAATCTGAATAAATATATAACATAAAAATGGAAAAATAAATTAAAATTTCTGGGGCAACAAAAAATAATAGAATCAGGAAAACCAAATAGAAGACTAAAGAATAAAATATAAAATCAGAAGAACAAAACCTTCATTGCAGAGATAAGGAAGGGGACAGGGGAAATAAGTAGGGATTCTAATGAGATTAGGGAAGAATTTGCACAATATTATAAAAAACTATATACCTCCGAATTAAAACATTCAAAAGAAGATATAATAGAATATCTGAAAAACATAAACTCAGCTAGATTAACAGAACAACAGAGAGAAGGAATGGGAGAACCTATAGTTCTGGCTGAGTTGGAGATGGCTCTGAGAGGGATAAAGGGGAACAAGTTCAAAGGTTCCCCTTTGAAATATATAGGAAATTTAAAAGAGTGTTGTTACCGGCCCTGATAAGAGTTATAAATAGCTCCCTAAAGATCGGAACCCTCCCAAAATCAATGAGAGAGGCAGAAATAATTCTAATATTAAAACCTGATAAGGAAAAATGGACTTGGAATCATATCGTCCGATTTCATTGTTAAACTCGGACGTTAAAATATTGGCCAGGGTTCTAGCAAATCGTCAACAAAGGGTAATCAGAGACCTGGTACATGAGGACCAATGTGGTTTTATACCAAATAGAATGGTCAAACATAACATCTATAGAGCCCTGGCCAATGTTCAGTGTGTTGAACATAGTAAGTGGTCCCACTCCATCAAGGCATTTGACAGGGTGGAGTGGGAATTCCTATGGGGAGTGCTTGAGAAATGCGGATTTCAGAAGGAATATATAGACCTGGTCAAATTGTTATATTCTGGGGCAGAAGCAAAAGTGAACATAAATGGGAATACCTCTCCCCCCTATTATTTGCACTGGCTGTAGAACCACTTGCGGCCAGAGTTTGAATAGATCAGCAGATAAATGGATTCGGAATAGGGGACAGAGGGGATAAGATAGCATTATGCGCAGATGATATATTATTTTTTCTAGAGGACCTAGGTAGAGACCTAACCAGAGTAATGAAGGTGATTAGAGAATATGGGACAAATGCGGGTCTAGTTATAAACTGGAAAAAATCAGTCCTGCTGCCTATTGGAAGAGGGGAGACCGGATTAATGGAAAATTAAAGAATCTTAGAAAGAGGAGAACATTTTGCTTATTTAGGTATTCAAATATCAGGGACAATAGGAGATTATCATAAAATAAATACTTTCTAATAATATTTTTCGCCGTATAAGACGCACTTTTTCTTCCCCAAAACTGGGGGAAAAAAGTCGGTGCGTCTTATACGGCGAATACACCCATATCGCGGCGGTCCCTGCGGCCATCAACGGCCGGGACCCGCGGCTAATACAGGACATCACCGATCGCGGTGATGCCCTGTATTAACCCTTCAGACGCGGCGATCAAAGCTGACCGCCGCGTCTGAAGGGAAAGTGACACTAACCCGGCTGTTCAGTCGGGCTGTTCGGGACCGCCGCGGTGAAACCGCGGCGGTCCCGAACAGCCCGACTGAATAGCCGGGTTAGTGCTTACAGGACACCGGGAGGGACCTTACCTGCCTCCTCTCGGTGTCTTCTCCGTTCAGGGATCCCCTGTATGGCCGGCGCTCTCCTTCCTCGTCATCACGTCGTCGCGTACGTGCGTCGGCGTGCGTAACGACGTGATGGCGGCGACGGAGAGCGAGGATACCCGGCCGGCAGCAGAGATGTTCCGGAGCGACGGGGACAGCGATGGAGCGACATCCAGGGCAGCGGTGACTGGTCCGGAGCGGCGGGGACACGTGAGTATTACCTCCTATGCAGTGGTCTTCAATCTGCGGACCTCCAGATGTTGCAAAACTACAACTCCCAGCATGCCCGGACAGCCAACGGCTGTCCGGGCATGCTGGGAGTTGTAGTTTTGCAACATCTGGAGGTCCGCAGGTTGAAGACCACTATTGGGTTCAAAATCTTTATTTTTTTTTATTTTGTCCCTAAAAATTGGGTGCGTCTTATACGCCGGTGCGTCCTATAGGACGAAAAATACGGTACTAATCCTTTCATTAAAAAAAATTGAAAGTAAAACTAGAGTATGGAACGAAATGAGTTTGTCAAGGGCAGAAAGGATAGTTATGATTAAGTCCACCAAAAAGTTCTACCAAAATGTCTCTATATATTTCGAGCAGCCCCCATTTGGTGTGAGAAAGGTATTTTCAGTAGGATAATAGCTATGTTCGATGCTCTGATATGGGGAAGGAAAAGAACGAGGATAAAAATAGACTATTTGTGCCAAGAGAGAGAGAAGGGAGGGTTAAAATTCCCAGATATACAAGGATATTATTTAGCAAGTCAAATGAACTTTCTAGTGGAATGGAGAAGATTTAGAATTTTTAAATATATAGTAGAGAATACTAAAGGGAATTATGAAAACATATTTCAGGTATTGGAATCAGGACAATTGAGAGAAGGGGAATGGAATAAAATTATAATAATTAGAGGGATTAGTAAGACATGGGAAAAATTCAAAAATGTAATAAATCAAGAAGGAACATTAGAATTAGCACCAATTTGGTATAATGTAAACTTGAAGGAAGTGGCTAAAATGGGAATTAATAGCCTGTGTTGGAGTGGCTGTAAGATAATTAAAGACGTCTGGAAGAATGGTAGGATAAAAACATGGGAAGAGGTTAGGGAGGAGTTTAACCCCTTAACGACAATGGACGTAAATGTACGTCATGGTGACGTGGTACTTAGCGCACCATGACGTACATTTACGCGCCGGCATGATCGTGAGCACCGGAGTGGTACTCGCGTCATGCCCGGCAGGTCCCGGCTGCTATCAGCAGCCAGGGACCTGCCAGTAATAGCGGACATCTGCGATCGCGCGGATGTCCGCCATTAACCCCTCCGATGCCGTGATCAATACAGATCACGGAATCTGCGGCAGTGCGGTACTTTGCACGGATGATCGGATCGCCCGCAGCGCTGCCGCGGTGATCCGATCATCCAGCATGGCGGCTGGAGGTCCCCTCACGGTGCTCCGGCCATCTCCCGGGGTCTTCTGCTCTGGTCTGAGATCGAGCAGACCAGAGCAGAAGATGACCGATAATACTGAGCAGTGCTGTGTCCTATACATAGCACTGCACAGTATTAGCAATTAAAGGATTGCAATGAATAGTCCCCTATGGGAACATAAAAAGTGTAAAAAAAAAAAAAAAAAAGAGTTCAAAAATGTAAAATAAAAAAGTAAAAAAATATGAAAAATCCCCTCCCCCAATAAAAAGTTAAACGTCCGTTTTTCCCATTTTAACCCCAAAAAGCGTAAAAAAAATTTAATACACATATTTGGTATCACCGCGTGCATAAAAGTCTGAACTATTAAAATATATTGTTAATTATCCCATACGGTGAACGGCGTAAATGTAAAAAAAGAAAAAAAAGTCCAAAATTGCTGCTTTTTTGTCACATTTTATTCCAAAAAAAATTAATAAAAAATGTATAAAAAGTAAAACCTAAGAAAAAGTGATAATGATAAAATCTACAGATCATGGCGCAAAAAATGAGCCCTCATATCACCCCATATATGGAAAAATGAGAAAGCTATAGGTGGTCAAAATAGGGCACTTTCAAACATACTAATTTTGTTAAAATGGTTTGAGATTTTTTTTAAGCGGTACAATTATAGAAAAGAATATAATCATGGGTATCATTTTAATCGTATTGACCCACAGAATAAAGAAAACATGTCATTTTTACCGGAAAGTGTACAGCGTGAAAACAAAACCTTCCAAAATTTGCTAAATTGCGGTTTTCTTTTCAATTTTCACAAATAAATAATATTTGTTTGGTTGCACCGTACATTTTATGGTAAAATAAGTGATGTCATTACAAAATACAATTGGTGACGCAAAAAACAAGCTCTTATATGGGTCTGTGGATGGAAACATAAGAGAGTTATGATTTTTAGAAGGCGAGGAGGAAAAAACGAAAATGCAAAAATAAAATTGGTCGGGTCCTTAAGGCCAAAATGGGCCTGGTCCTTAAGGGGTTAAGTTGGGGAAAGGTTCCTGGTTAGAATATGAATGCTTGAAGACCGCCTTAATAAGATCACTTAGAGATGGGAATATACAGATAATGAAAGTTACGGAAATAATAAGGATCATGGAAGAAGGGAAAATGAAGAAAAAAATTATGGCAAAAATATACAAGGAAATAGGGAAAAATAAAAAAGGTAACTTGAAACATAAATGCTTTCATCACTGGCAACAGGAAATAGGGGAGCTAGATTGGGGAGCCATCTTTAGACATAAAAAAAACCACCTCCCCAAGCTTGGATCAACAACTTATACAGTGGAATATAATATACAGAATTTACCATACACCAAAATTTTTGTTTAAAATTAGGAAAAGGGAGAATAGCGAATGTCCAAGATGTAAAGTGGAAAATGCTGGGTTTATGCATATTGGCCCTCATTTACTATGATTTCCCTGTTGGTTTTGTGATTTTTCCTGTTGTTTTTTTTTTTCCACCAACATATTAACTATTGTGGCGCACACTTGTTTCGTGTTATGGGGGTTTCGTGTTGCGAAAAGTTTTGTCAGTTCACTCCGTCAATGTTCTTTACGTTGTCAAAGCGCGGAAAGTGACGGCAGTGTAGAATGAGTGGTCGTCAGGCTGCATGGAAGGCTCGCAACAAAGAGGAGCTTTCGAAGGCTTTCCGCGCGTTTATAAACGAGAATTTCCCTCAGGAGGGTGATGAGATAGCAGAGTGTTCCTCCCTTTCTCAAAACACTTCGAGTGTTTCTTGCGCTCTTCCTGTGTAATAAATTTGTGTGGTAAAGGAAAAGTGTCCCATTACTGATTGATTTTGGCATGGTTGTGGTAATGTTGGATGACTTATTGGTTTTAAAATGGATTGACTTCAACAAGGTTTCGTAAGAATGGTTAATTAAAGATTGTTCATGCTTAGATATCCACAATTTATGTAAGAAAAAAAAAATAATCAAGTGCAAAGAATCAAAGGATGCTAATCAAGTTAAAAAAAATTATAAAAAAAAGAAAAAAAAATAAGTTGTCAAACATAACATGACAACATAACATATAAATAAATAAATAAATAAATAAAAAAACAGATTTAAACAATACATACACAGTAATAACAAGAAGAGAGAGGAGTCCAGCGTCCGATAACTCAGAGGATGATATTTATTTCACCAGATGGTCATAACAGGAACACAAGGTACAGTGACACGTTTCGGCCTTACAACAAGGCCTTAGTCATACGTCATATGACTAAGGCCTTGTTGTAAGGCCGAAACGCGTCACTGTACCTTGTGTTCCTGTTATGACCATCTGGTGAAATAAATATCATCCTCTGAGTTATCAGACGCTGGACTCCTCTCTCTTCTTGTTGTTAATTTTGGGCGAGGTCCACGCCCTGTCCGCGTGCACCTGGGATGAGCTGAAGCACTGTTGTTTCTCTGTTATATCAAACAATGTAGAAAGAACCGCACTCACCCGTACATCGTGCACTAATATCTTTATTCCTTGGAACGTCAACGGAGAACACAGGACAGACAGTCGGCAGGTACGCCGGGGAACATAAGGTGTAGTTACAGCTGTTTCACGGGAACTCAGCCCGCTTCGTCAGACTCCGCCCTCTGGTGTCGCGTCACAGGTTATATCCACACCTGCGTTCACGTCAGCAGAAGGGCGTGCACATACAGGTACATGACTTAAAACCATAGAAATATTAAAACCAACACATCTTTGCACTAATAATAATTCCTTTAGACAAACAAGTACTTTTGTTATAGAAAGACACTAAAATCCAACTTGTCATTAAGGCCGAGGTTGCCCTGGGCATCCGTGCGCAGGATAAGCTCTGCCTCTGCACGTAACAATAACTTTTTTCTATCGATCCCCTCTTTTGGCATTATTCTTTTTATCCCAAAAAATCTGAGGGCAGAAGGATCATTGTTATGGAGTTGCCATGGGTACACCAGTGGCATGTACCCTGGCCAACATCTATGTAGCCTTCCTAGAAAAGAAATTCATTTTTTCAGAAGTTAACCCGTTCAGAAAACTGATTGTCAATTACGTCAGATTCGTGGACGACGTCCTCATAACATGGGCAGGCACTGAGATTGAGTTCACAAACTTTATAATATGGTTGAATACTAATAACAACATGTGTCTAAATTTTACAAGTAACAGCAGTAAAGAACAAATAGAATTTTTAGATGTCCTGGTAAAAATAAATGATTATAAATTGTGCACGGAGGGGTATCGTAAACCCACGGCGGGAAATTCCCTCCTACACTTTAATAGTTATCACCCTAGCCATGTGAAGTCTGCGATTCCCTATGGACAATTCCTTCGGTTGCGAAGGATCAACGATACACAAAATAGCTTTGATAAACAGGCAAGGGATCTTACTATACGGTTGCTAGAAAGGGGATATCCATCTTCGGTTATAAAAACGGCCTATAATTGGGCAAACAGACAAGATAGGGATTCCCTCTTACAAAATAGTGGTCCGCGAAAAAACAAGAAAAGTAAACAAAAAACAGAAAATAACAACCAAAGATTCTGCTTCACTTTTACGCACAGCCCTATGGCTGAGAAGGTGAAACAGAGTATTTATAAACATTGGTATCTGATCCAAAATGATCCAACCCTCTCCAAACTTTTTGATAATAAACCCCTTATCTCCTATAAGAGAGTCACTAATTTGGGCGACATGTTAACCAACAGTAAATACTCTGGTAAAGAGAATGCGGGTTGGTTGAGCAGCCCCACAGCGGTTGGGAATTACCGCTGTGGGAGCTGTAAATGGTGTCCCAAACTCAAAATAGGTAAGATATTTACTATTGGAGGCATACACATCCAAGTGAGGGAGTTTATTAATTGCAAAATGAATCACATCATATACTGTATGTTTTGTGACTGTGGTTGCTACTATATTGGGAGCACCACGAGGTCACTAAACATCAGATTCAGAGAACACCTGTACTCGGTTCGTTCAGGAAAAGGGTGTCCACGAGTACTCGAACATCTGAAGGTTGCCCATAACAATGATCTTTCTGCCCTCAGATTTTTTGGGATAAAATGAATAATGCCAAAAGAGGGGATCGATAGAAAAAAGTTATTGTTACGTGCAGAGGCAGAGCTTATCCTGCGCACGGATGCCCAGGGCAACCTCGGCCTTAATGACAAGTTGGATTTTAGTGTCTTTCTATAACAAAAGTGCTTGTTTGTCTAAAGGAATTATTATTAGTGCAAAGATGTGTTGGTTTTAATATTTCTATGGTTTTAAGTCACGTACCTGTATGTGCACGCCCTTCTGCTGACGTGAACGCAGGTGTGGATATAACCTGTGACGCGACACCAGAGGGCGGAGTCTGACGAAGCGGGCTGAGTTTCCGTGAAACAGCTGTAACTACACCTTGTGTTCCCCGGCGTACCTGCCGACTGTCTGTCCTGTGTTCTCCGTTGATGTTCCAAGGAATAAAGATATTAGTGCACGATGTACGGGTGAGTGCGGTTCTTTCTACATTGTTTGATGTTACAAGCGACTTGTGCCTTTCTAACCTGCACCCCGACATAGCACGCCAACACTGGTCTCCACATCTCCCTGTTGAACGGACACCACATCACGCTACCCTACGCTACCTATATCAGTATAGCGGTGCAGGACTGATTTCTTTCTGCTTCTACCTTAAGCTGTTTCTCTGTTATACACAGTAATACTACATAAACAAACCAAAAACAAAATGAAACAGAACACATCAAAATTAAGGCCAAACCAGTGTATGAAGTAAAAAAAAAAAAAAAAGGGGGGGGGGGGGGGGTAAGGGCAGCTTCAGATCACATACTACACAAATTTCCCTACTGCTAGGAGGTGTCGGAAAAAGGCGTTTCTGTCGGGTAACGCCCCTTTTTCGGGTTTTTGAAAAGCCGACTCGGGTAGATCGGAAATAACAGGCGCACACGGTTGCAATGTGTCTGCGACAGGTCGGAGACACATTGCGACAGGCGCAGAAACAGAAAACCCCAGAAAACAAGTCGGGTTGATAATAGTAAATGAGGGCCATTATATGGGAATGTGAGGAAATTCAGGAATACTGGAGGAAAATAATAAAATACACTGAGGAAAAGATAAAGTGTAAAATAGATGACAATATAACACTATTAATCTTAGGGGGGTGACAGTAAAGTAATACAAACAAGATTGAAAAAAAAAGGTTATCAATACGGCAATATAGAGATAGCGTTCGGCACTGCACTACATATATGTGGCTCTATGGCAAGTTCGTATGCATCTGTATTGAAAATGGCAACAGCAGTAGATCCGGACTGGGGTGCTCAATTCTTGGAAGACAGTCTGTAAGAATGCAGCAATTGAAAAGATGAATGGCACTCACCAGTCTCGTGGACTCGGACGTCGTCCCCATAGCGGTGATAGCTATTTCGTGCGCAAAGCGCACGAAATAGCTATCACCGCTACGTGGACCGCGTCCAAGTCCTCCCTTGCCTTGCCTGTAACTATGTTGCACTTTATGGAATAAAACACGTTTGTTACACCACAAGACTGGTGAGTGCCATTCATCTTTTCAATTGCTGAAAAAAAAAGGTTACTAGTGATGCTGTTTTATGCTAGATTATTGATGATTAGGAGATGGCTTGCACCAAACCCACCAGGGACAGAGGAATGGAAGGAGGTGATAGGAGGAATATTGGAGAATACGGAATGAGTGAGAGGAGGAGGGGAGAAGGAGAGAATGTTTTTTTTTCCTTTTATGGTTTCGTTGTTGTTGTTGTAATATGATTTTGAAATGATGTAAGAGGGGGGGGGGGGGGACCAGGGGACACCTGATTTAAAGTAAACTTAAAGGGGTTTAGATATTAAGATTGATGGTAATACTAATAGTAACAGAATGGTGGATTGGGGTAAAGATGGGTGGCCCCCTGTTGCTTACTCTCTCGGGATGTACATGTAGAGAGGGGAAAGGGAAGGGTGGGAGGAGGGGTTGGGGGGTAATCTTATATATATTCGTTTGCTGTAATGTTTCACAATGTTAAATTTTTTACATGGAAAAAAGAAAAAGAATAAAAAATCAAAACAAAAAAAACCTTTGAGATTGACATCACCTGGTCTTCCCAGATGATGATTGAGAACAATCCAGGACACTGTCAGGTCTCAGCTTTGCAAAGGGGGGCAGTACCAGATATTAACTCTGCAGGGTGCCCAAACTTTTGCAGACGCCATTTTTTTGTTTTCTGTTATTTTGAAAGTGAAAATGATGGAAATAAAATCTAACTTTTGTTGACATATTATAAGAATGTCTAATCTGTAATTTGATGCCTTTTGGAGATTTTTCAATCTTTCCTTGGCTTCTTTATGCACATTAATACAGATTTTTACCTGGGGTGCCCAAACTTTTGATCCCCACTGTATCCTATGCTGTGGCTAGTGTATACGTTTTTAAGCTTGAGTACCCCTTTAATTTTTGTTTTGCATCAGTGTGTTTTATAAAATTGTTATTATTATGGCCAATGTTTGTGTTATGTAATAAAACTGTGTTTACTTTATTATTGCCTTGTAGTTTTTCATTTCAGATTATTTAATTTCATAAATATATTTAATAAAAAGAAACAACAAACAAACCCTTGTTAACCTCTTCGCACAACAAGAACCAGAAAGCAGTGTAATTTTATTCAAACTACAGAAACCAAGTGATCTTCTGTCCAGGTGGAATAAACCTAGATACAAGGCTTATGCAAATATTATTGTGGTGGTGGCGCACGGTTGGAAATTATACTGTTCGTGCACACCAAGATTCATATGGCCGCCACTAGTGCTACTGAATGAGCTGCAGGGTGTATAGATCCTGTTCGTCACTCGGGGGTTAGATGCATCACTTGGTGATGCCAGGGCACTGTTAACCTACACGGTCCAAGGATACAACAGCTTCTCCTGGGCCAGGCACGGCATAATAAATACAATGATTCCAGGTTACAGATAACTGTTTCATTACTTTGCTGAAGGAAGCAGATCTTAAACAATACAGTGGAACCCAGGGAGCCTAATGCCTTGCTGGGAGTTGTAGTGGCTGTTGAATGCAGCTTAAAGATTAGTAGCAGCACACGCTGACT
Source organism: Hyla sarda (assembly GCF_029499605.1). Classification (NCBI taxonomy): domain Eukaryota; kingdom Metazoa; phylum Chordata; class Amphibia; order Anura; family Hylidae; genus Hyla; species Hyla sarda. The sequence goes on along the minus strand of NC_079189.1, from coordinate 41,272,986 downwards.
TGAAAGACTTAACTTGTCTGACTGACTGAAGTAGAGAGCTTTGCTTACCACCAGACTTTGACAATGCATTAAGGGCTATATTAAGGGCTAGGTTTGTGGGTCTCCCATTGGGTGTCAGGGTCACCTGGTCCCTCTGCTACAATCCCTTAAAGGTACAGAACATAAATTAACACACAACATGACAGCAATAAATCACATTATTACAGGTTAGACAATGGAGCAGTGGGCCCAACATATAACCAGCAGGGATGCCCGAGGCAATCTTTAGGCCACGGGACAGCCTTTTGGTGCTGGGACACCACATTATGAAAGAATCTGCCTGTACAGATTTTCTGGGCCAAAGGGAGAACAATATAATATAACACCAACCTTGTATGAAATAGTACTCCACAAACTTAGTGCACAAAAACAGAACAATAGTACTTCATACAATACTTCACACATTCTGCTTTCTGCTTATTTTTTGTGCCATATTTCACCAGCAGATGGCGACCTTACACCTGAATTATTTTTATCCCTAACTTTACTGATACAGAAGTTGCGGTTGTTATAACATGTTAGATATAAAATATATTGTTCTATCTATCTATCTCGTATCTATCTATTTATCTCATATCTGTCTATTTATCTACATTGCTTGAGAAAGACCTGGGGAACTGGTCGAAACGTAGCCTTGCAGTGACACTTCTTTTTCATGGAATAAACACTGGATTTTTTTTTACTAGATAGAATTAAGGTAAGCAGGTGAGTCATGGAGAGCAGTCTCGGATCCAGTCCAATTGAGGTAAACATCGTCAATGTATCCCCACCACCCCAGGACCGCAACACACACCCTGTATCCAACCAGACTTTAAAGTTAAGATATTTTCTTACCTGTTGTCACGATGCCGGCTGGCAGGTAGTGGATCCTCTGTGCCAGAGAGGGATTGGCGTGGACCGTGCTAGTGGACCGGTTCTAAGCCACTACTGGTATTCACCAGAGCCCGCCGCAAAGCGGGATGGTCTTGCTGCGGCGGTAGTGACCAGGTCGTATCCACTAGCAACGGCTCACCTCTCTGGCTGCTGAAGATAGGCGCGGTACAAGGGAGTAGGCAGAAGCAAGGTCGGACGTAGCAGAAGGTCGGGGCAGGCAGCAAGGATCGTAGTCAGGGGCAACGGCAGAAGGTCTGGAAACACAGGCAAGGAACACACAAGGAACGCTTTCACTGGCACTAAGGCAACAAGATCCGGCGAGGGAGTGAAGGGGAAGTGAGGTGATATAGGGAAGTGCACAGGTGTAAACACTAATTGGAACCACTGCGCCAATCAGCGGCGCAGTGGCCCTTTAAATCGCAAAGACCCGGCGCGCGCGCGCCCTAGGGAGCGGGGCCGCGCGCGCCGGGACAGGACTGACGGAGAGCGAGTCAGGTACGGGAGCCGGGGTGCGCATCGCGAGCGGGCGCTACCCGCATCGCGAATCGCATCCCGGCCAGAGGCGGTATCGCAGCGCCCCGGGTCCGTGGAACCGACCGGAGCGCTGCAGTGAGAGGAGTGTAGCGAGCGCTCCGGGGAGGAGCGGGGACCCGGAGCGCTCGGCGTAACAGTACCCCCCCCCTTGGGTCTCCCCCTCTTCTTGGAGCCTGAGAACCTGAGGACCAGACTTTTGTCCAGGATATTGTCCTCAGGTTCCCAGGACCTCTCTTCTGGACCACAACCCTCCCAATCCACTAAAAAGAAGGTTTTCCCTCTGACCTTTTTTGATGCTAAAATTTCTTTAACGGAGAAGATGTCCGAGGAGCCGGAGACAGGAGTGGGGGAAACAGATTTGGGAGAGAAACGGTTAATGATAAGTGGTTTAAGAAGAGAAACATGAAAGGCATTAGGAATACGAAGAGAAGGAGGAAGAAGAAGTTTGTAAGAGACAGGATTAATCTGGCGCAAAACCTTAAAAGGACCAAGATAGCGTGGTCCCAACTTATAGCTAGGGACACGGAAGCGGACATATTTGGCGGAGAGCCATACCTTGTCTCCAGGGGAAAAAATGGGAGGAGCTCTTCTTTTCTTATCCGCGAATCTCTTCATGCGTGAAGAAGCCTGTAAGAGAGAATCTTGGGTCTCTCTCCATATGATGGAGAGATCACGAGAAATTTCATCCACAGCGGGCAGACCAGAGGGCAAGGGGGTAGGGAGGGGGGGAAGAGGGTGACGGCCGTACACCACGAAAAACGGGGATTTGGAGGAAGATTCAGAGATTCTGAAATTATACGAGAATTCGGCCCAAGGTAGAAGATCTGCCCAGTCATCCTGGCGGGAGGAAACAAAATGTCGTAAATAGTCACCCAAGATCTGGTTAATTCTTTCTACTTGTCCATTGGATTGAGGATGGTATGCAGAAGAAAAATTTAATTTAATCTTGAGTTGTTTACAGAGAGCCCTCCAGAATTTAGACACAAATTGGACGCCTCTATCCGAGACGATCTGCGTAGGCAACCCGTGAAGACGAAAAATGTGTACAAAAAATTGTTTAGCCAACTGAGGCGCTGAAGGAAGACCAGGAAGAGGGATGAAATGTGCCATTTTGGAGAATCGATCAACGACCACCCAAATAACAGTGTTGCCATGGGATGGGGGTAAGTCAGTAATAAAATCCATACCAATCAGAGACCAAGGTTGTTCGGGAACAGGCAAAGGAAGAAGAAAACCAGCGGGCTTCTGGCGAGGAGTCTTATCCCGGGCACAGACAGTGCAGGCTCGCACAAAGTCCACCACATCAGTCTCTAGAGTCGGCCACCAATAGAAGCGAGAGATGAGTTGCACAGATTTCTTGATGCCCGCATGACCTGCGAGATGGGAGGAGTGACCCCATTTGAGGATTCCGAGGCGTTGGCGTGGAGAAACAAAGGTCTTTCCTGGAGGAGTTTGCCTGATGGAGGCTGGAGAAGTGGAAATCAGGCAGTCAGGAGGAATGATGTGTTGAGGAGAGAGTTCAATTTCAGAAGCATCTGAGGAACGAGAGAGAGCATCGGCCCTAATGTTCTTATCAGCAGGTCGAAAGTGAATTTCAAAATTAAATCGGGCAAAGAACAGAGACCACCTGGCCTGACGAGGATTCAGCCGTTGGGCAGACTCGAGGTATGAGAGGTTCTTGTGATCGGTGTAAATAATAACTGGAAATCTCGATCCCTCCAGCAGATGCCTCCATTCCTCAAGTGCTAATTTAATGGCTAGAAGCTCTCGATCCCCGATGGAGTAGTTCCTCTCCGCCGGAGAGAAGGTCCTAGAAAAAAAACCACAAGTAACAGCATGCCCGGAAGAGTTTTTTTGTAGAAGGACAGCTCCAGCTCCCACTGAGGAGGCATCAACCTCCAATAGGAAGGGTTTAGATGGGTCAGGTCTGGAGAGCACGGGAGCCGAAGAGAAGGCAGACTTGAGTCGTTTAAAGGCGTCTTCCGCTTGAGGAGGCCAAGACTTGGGATCGGCATTTTTTTTGGTTAAAGCCACAATAGGAGCCACAATGGTAGAAAAATGTGGAATAAATTGCCTGTAATAATTGGCGAACCCCAAAAAACGTTGGATGGCACGGAGTCCGGAGGGGCGTGGCCAATCTAAGACGGCAGAGAGTTTATCTGGATCCATTTGTAGTCCCTGGCCAGAGACCAAGTATCCTAGAAAAGGAAGAGATTGGCATTCAAACAGACATTTCTCAATTTTAGCATAGAGTTGATTGTCACGAAGTCTCTGAAGAACCATACGGACATGCTGGCGGTGTTCTTCTAGATTGGCCGAAAAAATTAGGATATCATCAAGATATACAACAACACAGGAGTATAACAGATCACGAAAAATTTCATTAACAAAGTCTTGGAAGACAGCAGGGGCGTTGCACAGGCCAAAGGGCATGACCAAATACTCAAAGTGTCCATCTCTGGTGTTAAATGCTGTTTTCCACTCATCCCCCTCTCTGATGCGGATGAGGTTATAGGCGCCTCTTAAGTCCAATTTAGTAAAGATGTGGGCACCTTGGAGGCGATCAAAGAGTTCAGAGATGAGGGGTAAGGGGTAGCGGTTCTTAACCGTGATTTTATTAAGTCCGCGGTAGTCAATGCAAGGACGTAGAGAGCCATCTTTTTTGGATACAAAGAAAAATCCGGCTCCGGCAGGAGAGGAGGATTTACGGATAAAGCCCTTTTTTAGATTCTCCTGGACGTATTCAGACATGGCAAGAGTCTCTGGGGCAGAGAGAGGATAAATTCTGCCCCGGGGTGGAGTAGTGCCCGGGAGGAGGTCGATAGGACAATCATAAGGCCTGTGAGGAGGTAGAGTCTCCGCTTGTTTTTTGCAGAAAACATCCGCGAAGTCCATATAGGCCTTAGGGAGACCGGTTACTGGAGGAAGCACAGAGTTACGGCAAGGGTTACTGGGAACCGGTTTTAGACAGTTCTTGGAACAAGAGGGCCCCCAACTCTTGATCTCCCCAGTGGACCAATCCAGGGTTGGGGCATGAAGTTGAAGCCAGGGAAGTCCAAGGAGAATTTCCGAGGTGCAATTGGGGAGGACCAAAAGTTCAATCCTCTCGTGATGAGATCCGATGCTCATTAGAAGGGGCTCCGTGCGGAAACGTATGGAACAGTCCAATCTTTCATTGTTTATACAATTGATGTAAAGGGGTCTGGTGAGACTGGTCACTGGGATGTTGAACCTGTTGACGAGAGAGGCCAAAATAAAATTTCCTGCAGATCCAGAGTCCAAGAAGGCCACAGAAGAGAAGGAGAAGGCAGGGGCAGACATCCGCACAGGCACAGTAAGACGTGGAGAAGCAGAGTGGACATCAAGGATTGTCTCACCTTTGTGCGGAGTCAGGGTACGTCTTTCCAGGCGGGGAGGGCGGATAGGACAATCCCTCAGGAAGTGTTCGGTACTAGCACAGTACAGGCAGAGGTTCTCCATGCGGCGTCGTGTCCTCTCTTGAGATGTCAGGCGAGACCGGTCGACCTGCATAGCCTCCACGGCGGGAGGCACAGGAACAGATTGCAGGGAACCAGAGGAGAGAGGAGCCGAGGAGAAGAAACGCCTCGTGCGAACAGAGTCCATATCTTGGCGGAGCTCCTGACGCCTTTCGGAAAAACGCATGTCAATGCGAGTGGCTAGGTGAATAAGTTCATGAAGATTAGCAGGCATTTCTCGTGCGGCCAGAACATCTTTAATGTTGCTGGATAGGCCTTTTTTAAAGGTCGCGCAGAGGGCCTCATTGTTCCAGGATAATTCAGAAGCAAGAGTGCGGAATTGTACGGCATACTCGCCAACGGAAGAATTACCCTGGACCAGGTTCAACAGGGCAGTCTCAGCAGAAGAGGCTCGGGCAGGTTCCTCAAAGACACTTCGAATTTCCGAGAAGAAGGAGTGTACAGAGGCAGTGACGGGGTCATTGCGGTCCCAGAGCGGTGTGGCCCAAGCCAGGGCTTTTCCAGACAGCAGGCTGACTACGAAAGCCACCTTAGACCTTTCAGTGGGGAACTGGTCCGACATCATCTCCAAGTGTAATGAACATTGGGAAAGGAAGCCACGGCAAAGCTTAGAGTCCCCATCAAATTTATCCGGCAAGGATAGTCGTAGTCCAGAAGCGGCCACTCGCTGCGGAGGAGGTACAGGAGCTGGCGGAGGAGATGGTTGCTGGAGCTGTGGTAGTAACTGTTGTAGCATAACAGTCAGTTGAGACAGCTGTTGGCCTTGTTGCGCAATCTGTTGTGACTGCTGGGCGACCACCGTGGTGAGGTCAGCGACAACTGGCAGAGGAACTTCAGCGGGATCCATGGCCGGATCTACTGTCACGATGCCGGCTGGCAGGTAGTGGATCCTCTGTGCCAGAGAGGGATTGGCGTGGACCGTGCTAGTGGACCGGTTCTAAGCCACTACTGGTATTCACCAGAGCCCGCCGCAAAGCGGGATGGTCTTGCTGCGGCGGTAGTGACCAGGTCGTATCCACTAGCAACGGCTCACCTCTCTGGCTGCTGAAGATAGGCGCGGTACAAGGGAGTAGGCAGAAGCAAGGTCGGACGTAGCAGAAGGTCGGGGCAGGCAGCAAGGATCGTAGTCAGGGGCAACGGCAGAAGGTCTGGAAACACAGGCAAGGAACACACAAGGAACGCTTTCACTGGCACTAAGGCAACAAGATCCGGCGAGGGAGTGAAGGGGAAGTGAGGTGATATAGGGAAGTGCACAGGTGTAAACACTAATTGGAACCACTGCGCCAATCAGCGGCGCAGTGGCCCTTTAAATCGCAAAGACCCGGCGCGCGCGCGCCCTAGGGAGCGGGGCCGCGCGCGCCGGGACAGGACTGACGGAGAGCGAGTCAGGTACGGGAGCCGGGGTGCGCATCGCGAGCGGGCGCTACCCGCATCGCGAATCGCATCCCGGCCAGAGGCGGTATCGCAGCGCCCCGGGTCCGTGGAACCGACCGGAGCGCTGCAGTGAGAGGAGTGTAGCGAGCGCTCCGGGGAGGAGCGGGGACCCGGAGCGCTCGGCGTAACACCTGTACTTCAGATCATGTGATCTATGTCTTGATGTGCCCATGTCATCTCCTCTATGTGGAAGAGACGATATGGGACTTCAAGACAAGGTTTAATTACCATACAGTGGGGATCAAAAGTTTGGGTACCCCAGGTAACAATTTGTATTAATGTGCATAAAGAAGCCAAGGAAAGATGGAAAAATCTCCAAAAGACATCAAATTACAGATTAGACATTCTTATAATATGTCAATAAAAGTTAGATTTTATTTCCATCATTTACACTTTCAAAATAACAGAAAACAAAAATATGGCGTCTGCAAAAGTTTGGACACCCTGCAGAGTTAATATCTTGTACTGCCCCCTTTGCAAAGCTGAGACCTGCCAGTGTCACGGATTGTTCTCAATCATCATCTGGGAAGACCAGGTGATGTCAATCTCAAAGGTTTTAAATGCCCAGTCTCATCTGACCTTGCCCCAACAATCAGCACCATGGGTTCTTCTAAACAGTTGTCTAGAAATCTGAAACTGAAAATAGTTGACGCTCACAAAGCTGGAGAAGGCTATAAGAAGATAGCAAAACCTTTTCAGATGTCAATATCCTCTGTTCGGAATGTAATTAAGAAAGGGCAGTCATCAGGAACAGTGGAAATTAAAGCAAGATCTGGAAGACCAAGAAAAAGATCAGACAGAACAGCTCACAGAATCAGAATCAGCATTTGAACTTTGCAAATGAACATATAGACAAGCCTGATGCATTTTGGAAACAAGTTCTGTGGACCGATGAGGTTAAAATTGAACTTTTTGGCCGGAATGAGCAAAGGTATATTTGGAGAAGAAGGGGAACAGAATTTAATGAAAAGAACGTCTGTACAACTGTTAAGCATGGGGGTGGATCAATCATGCTTTGGGGTTGTATTGCAGCCAGTGACACAGGGAACATCTCACGAGTAGAAGGAAAAATGGATTCAATAACATTTCAGCAAATTTTGGATGCTAACTTGATGCCCTCTGTGAAAAAGCTGAAGTTAAAGAGAGTATGGCTTCTACGAATGGATAATGATCCTAAACACACCTCGAAATCCACGGGGGATTACATCAAGAGGTGTAAACTGAACGTTTTGCCATGGTCTTCACAATCTCCTGACCTCAACATAATTGAAAATTTATGGATAGACCTTAAAAGAGCAGTGTGTGACAGACATCCCAGTAATCTCAAAGAACTGGAAGACTTTTGTAAGGAAGAATGGGCAAAGATACCTCAAACAAGAATTGAAAGACTCTTGGCTGGCTACAAAAAGCGTTTACAAGCTGTGATACTTGCAAAAGGGGGCAGTACAAGATATTAACTCTGCAGGGTGCCCAAACTTTTGCAGACGCCATTTTTTGTTTTCTGTTATTTTGAAAGCATAAATGATGGAAATAAAATCAAACTTTTGTTGACATATTATTAGAATGTCTAATCTGTAATTTGATGCCTTTTGGAGATTTTTCCATCTTTCCTTGGCTTCTTTATGCACATTAATACAAATTTTCACCTGGGGTGCCCAAACTTTTGATCCCCACTGTAGATGTACAATCAGTAAAAAATGCCTGCTGCAAAACATTTTATTGAAATGAAACACTCTGTGGTAATAACTCAATTATGAATTATGGTCAAAAAATGATTCATTATGAAAAATAAAATATTCAGAAAATTATCAAAAATATCAAAATTATGACCTACTGAATTGTAGACACAGCTAATCAATACAATTCACGTCTGAGTCCGACTATTTCCTCAGATAACAACAAGTTATTTTTATGACGGGATGACATTAATGCTTAAGGATGTAGTTTTGCAATGGTAATAAACACAATGATACATGCAAATGAATATCAATTAGATATGTTAGTATAAATTCTAAACTTGTTAATTGACTACATATGGTAGAACAATACATGTGAGCAGTAAGTAACTTGTTACAATAAAACAAAAGCTACTAGGTTAGCATATCACTGTGTTCAGAGGAACCTCATGATATCAAGATGGGTTGGGTAATATCTAATCATAGACATATCAATATGGAATGCTAAATACACTTCGCCCCTTCTAACCAACTAAAAATCACATGATTCCATGAATGGGCAAATCCATCTAAGGATATAAACATGGAAGAACTATGATATACTTCCGCCCCATTCTGGACTATTTTCTAAACATGACTTTGGTAAGATTATTAAGACAATTAAATAGCAATGATATATGAGCTTGCTAGACTATATTTTAGAAAGAAGAACTTGAAACAAGTTTCCTGTGGGGGAAATTTACTCATAACACTTAGTTTGGCGAGTAGGAATTCTATCAATATGTATAAGCAGTCATTTTGTGCTTTGATAGATTATGAGTAGAGATGAGCGAAGTTACAGTGATTCGAATCAAATCACTGAAACTTCACTCATCTCTAATTATGAGTCTTGATTCTTCTGCAGTTAGAATGAAGTCTCACAATTTCCTAAAACAATAATCTCAATATGGAGATAATTATTTCATTTTATTAATTTATTTGCCAATATAAATGGTAAAATTCCATCCACATTATCCAAATTAGTCTTAATTAAATGGAATACCATTTTTGTGTCTCTTACCAAGTCTATGTAAGAACCTTGCTTCGGCTCTTAGGAAAGCTGAACGGTCCATCTCATCTTCATGGATAGCCATTGGTCTTGTACCGTGTGATCAGTCTGGCTTGCTGGAATCTCATATGGCTTTTCCACCTTGTTGGACCTCTTTCCTGTGTGTGTGGGAGAGAGTTCTTTGTCTTTCTGTCTTTCTTTTTTCCCTTGTCTCTCTTCCTTTGTGTCTTTGTGCTCTCTACTGTTCCTAACATCTGGTTTACCATACTTTTTAATTAGTTAGACATACCCTCCAAAATTGGAATTCCCCAATGAATGTAGGTTGGGCATGTACATATGGTAATGACTATGACATCACTATAATACCCATAATGCACTGAGCATATCACCCATAATGGCTTTCCTGTCGGTGTAATGTCAACTACCCATACCCTAGAAGGTGCTATTGCATAAGCAATTAGCATCATTACCATTAAAGGTTAACTGTCAATAACTGGTCTTAAACCCACATTCCACACTTGCAGTATGGAGCTCTAAATGATAAATTCAGGGATTATTTTTGACATATATAAGTAATTAAAACCTGGATTCTCATAGACATCTTGGGGCCTACCTAGACATCCAAATTTATTGGAGAGATAAGAATACCATGGAGGTCTGGAGGATACCCCGATACTCCCCCAGGAAAGGCAGGGGGAGAGAGGCCGTTGCTGCCGGCTTCTCTCCCCCTGCCTTTCCCGGGGTCTAGAGCCGTGCTGCCGCTGCCCGTTCTGTCCCCCTGACTATTGGTACCGGCGCCCCATTGCCGGCGCCGATAGCCAGGGGGAGAGAAGCGGCGCCGACAGCCAGGGGGAGAGAAGGGGCAGCGGCACCCATTGCCGGCGCCCCTGCCCCGTTGCCTCCCCCCATCCCCGGTGGCATAATTACCTGGGTCGGGTCCGCGCTGCTGCAGGCCTCCGGCGTGCGTCCCCTGCGTCGTTGCTATGCGCGGCGCACTGACGTCATGCGCCGCGCCGTGCAGCGCATAGCAACGACGAAGGGGACGCGCGCCGGAGGCCTGCAGCAGCGCGGACCCGACCCAGGTAATTATGCCACCGGGGATGGGGGGAGGCAACGGGGCAGCGGCGCCGGCAATGGGTGCCGCTGCCCCTTCTCTCCCCCTGGCTATCGGCGCCGGTACAGCGGGACAGAACGGGCAGCGGCGCCGATAGCCAGGGGGTGAGAAGGGCAGGCAGCAGGGCTCTAGACCGCAGGGAAGGCAGGGGGAGAGAAGCGGGCAGCTACGGCCTCTCTCCCCCTGCCTTTCCTGGGGCGGTATCGGCGTATAACACGCACATAGACTTTAGGCTAAAAATGTTAGCCTAAAAAGTGCGTGTTATACGCCGATAAATACGGTATTCATAAAGTGCAATTATTTTCAGAGGATCGAATCCGATCCATAAAGAGTGCAGTGCAGATTAAAAACACTCACCACTGTACCTGGTATGCACACAAGTACATTATACGCCACGTTAGCGTGGCCGAAATAACATTGCGCAGGCGCTAGGTCTAAGACCCGCGTCCACATCAGGAGGAAGTCGGATTGCGTAAACCAATCAAAAGAAAGCAATAGTGCAAACCTGCATCTGGCGAAGTACTAAACCCCAGTGATTGGAGCCATAGAGCCAGGACTGTAACAGGAACCGTTCTTAGCATATGGTCATTGTTATGTATAATATATTTTCTCGGGTCGGCCTGTATGTGTCGTGCCTTCCACAAGCCCACTTCTGAAAAAAAGGGAAAAAGAAATATGGCTAGTGAGGGATTCTTGTCCAGATACAATGGGTCTACCTGGGGGATTACCGTAAATACTCGAGTATAAGCCGAGTTTTTCAGCAAGATTTTTCGGCCCCCTCGGCTTATACTCGAGTGAACTATCCCTTCTCAGTGGTCTTCAACCTGCGGACCTCCAGATGTTGCAAAACTACAACTCCCAGCATGCCCAGATAGCCGTCGGCTGTCCGGGCATGCTGGGAGTTGTAGTTTTGGTAGTTTTGAAACATCTGGAGATCCGCAGGTTGAAGACCACTGCGGCTTTGGTCATCATCCAGACCCCCCTTTAGTTTTCTACTCCCCTCCCCTCGGTGGAAAGGAAGGGAGAGCTGGTATGGGCCATCTATGCTACAGGGACTGTCCAGTGGGGAGGGTTAGTTGTTCCGGGCTGTCTATCTTCACCGGGGGGGCCCTCTTCTCTGCTCCGAGCCCGGCCCCGGACTAGTGACGTTGCCTTGACGACGACGCACAGGGACGTCCCTGCGAATGAACATCCGTGTGCGTCGTCGTCAAGGCAACGTCACTAGTCCGGGGCTGGGCGCGGAGCGGAGAAGAGGGCCCCCCCCAGTGAAGATGGACAGCCGGAGCGACTAACCCTCCCCAATGGACGGTCCCTGCAGCATAGATGGGCCGGACCAACTCACCCTTCCTTCCCACCGAGTGGAGGTGAGTAGAAAACTAAAGGGGGGGGGGGGGTGTCTGGATGATGACTAAGGCCGCATTGGTCTTCAACCTGCGGACCTCCAGATTTTTCAAAACTACAACTCCCAGCATGCCCGGACAGCCGATGGCATGCTGGGAGTTGTAGTTTTGCAAATTCTGGAGTTCTGCAGGTTGAAGACCACTGGATTGACAGGCGGTGATAATGAAGGGTGTGTGTGATGATGACAAGGGGATGATGACAGGCGGTGATGATGTAGGGGGAGGTGTGGGATGATGACAGGGGGATGATGACAGGCGGTGATGATGAAGGGGGGCTGTGGGATGATGACAGGGGGATGATGACAGGCGGTGATAATGAAGGGGGTGGTGTGGAATGATGACAGGGGGATGATGACAGGCGGTGATGATGAAGGGGTGGTGTGGGATGATGACAGGGGGATTATGACAGGCGGTGATAATGAAGGGGGTGGTGTGGAATGATGACAGGGGGATGATGACAGGCGGTGATGATGAAGGGGTGTTGTGGGATGATGACAGGGGGATGATGACAGGCGGTGATGATGAAGGGGTGGTGTGGGATGATGACAGGGGGATGATGACAGGCGGTGATGATGAAGGGGTGGTGTGGGATAATGACAGGGGGATGATGAAAGGCGGTGATGATGAAGGGGTGGTGTGGGATGATGACAGGGGGATGATGACAGGTGGTGATGATGAAGGGGGGCTGTGGGATGATGACAGGCGGTGATGATGAAGGGGGGCTGTGGGATGATGACAGGGAGATGATTAAGGGGGGGTTGGATGATGACAGGGGGATGATGACAGGCTGTAATGATGAAGGGGGGTGTGGGATGATGACAGGGGGATGATGACAGGCGGTAATGATGAAGGGGGGCTGTGGGATGATGACAGGGGTATGATGACAGGCGGTGATGACAGGCGGTGATGATGAAGGGGGGATGATGACAGGCGGTGATGACAGGCGGTGATGAACAAGGGGGGATGATGACAGGCGGTGATGATGAAGGGGGGGATGATGACAGGGTAATGATGAAGGGTGGGTGATGACAGGAGGTGATGATGAAGAGGGGGATGATGACAGGCGGTGATGATGAAGGGGGGGATGATGACAGGGTAATGATGAAGGGGGGATGATGACAGGTGGTGATGATGAAGGGGGGGATGGTGACAGGGTAATGATGAAGGGGGGATGATGACAGGCGGTGATGATGAAGGGGGGGGGATGATGACAGGGATGTTAATGATGGGGGTCTGGATGATGACAGGGGGGATGATGACATGGGGGGATGATGTATTTCCCACCCTAGGCTTATAGTGGAGTCAATAACTTTTCCTGGGTTTTTGGGGTGAAATTAGGGGCCTCGGCTTATATTCGGGTCGGCTTATACTCGAGTATATACGGTATGTAGTGTCTTGTGTATCTTTGGTAAAAGTTCCAAGACTGGAGTGACTGGATGCTTTACAATGAGGTAATTAAGTTAAACCATTGTTGTGGTCGTCTGTTACAGTTTCAGTGATTTCTCAACTAAATTCCCGTACCTATCTACATCTAACAAGGGGTCTTTTCCATGTAGGGCTTGTGTAAACGGTATAAAGGCAACATCTTTCTACATCCTGGTACCGGCAAGATATATGAAATAAACAATACCTTACCTGCAGCACGGACTTTGTCATTTATGTTGTCCAGTGATCTTGTCGTTTACTATAAGTGGGCGAAACGACACTGGAGGCAAAAATTAGAATTACACAAAACCGATATACTATTAGGAAGAAAAAAATGACTTACCTGTTTCTAAACACTTTTGTGACCGTGGTCACTCTGAAAAAGATCTCAAATTTACATTACTTGAACATGTCCCCAAAGGGGAAAGAGGCGGCAATCGTCTGGCCACTCTCAAGCGTAAAGTTCATAATGTTTATACTTGTTTTATCTACTTTTCACATCCTGGATTCTGTTCGCTTTTTTTTTTTTTTTTGTTTGCCAATGTTGACCAGAAGATGGCAACGTTACACTTCAACAATTTTGCTTCCTACTTCTTGTACAGACATTGTAGTTATTATAACATGTGACAAAGAAAACGGTACCAACCTGAAAATGATAAGACAAATATCCACGGATTAATACAGTCTATATGGTGTGATGTGTATAGTGTATATGTGTATAGTGTGTATGTTTATATGTGAATAGTGTGTATATGTATAGTGTATATGTGTATAGTGTATATGTGTATAGTGTGTATGTTTATATGTGAATAGTGTGTATATGTATAGAGTATATGTGCATAGTGTATATGTGCATATATGTATAGTGTATATGTGTATAGTGTGTATGTGAATAGTGTTTATGTGTATAGTGTATATGTGTATAGTTTATATGTGTATAGTTTATATGTGTATAGTGTATATGTGTATAGTGTGTATAGTGTATATGTGTATAGTGTATATGTGCATATATGTATAGTGTATATGTGTATAGTGTGTATGTGTATTGTGTGTATGTGAATAGTGTTTATGTGTATAGTGTATATGTGTATAGTTTATATGTGTATAGTGTATATGTGTATAGTGTATATGTGCATATATGTATAGTGTATATGTGTATAGTGTATATGTGCATATATGTATAGTATATATGTGTATAGTGTGTATGTGTATAGTGTGTATGTTTATATGTGTATAGTGTGTATGTTTATATGTGTATAGTGTGTATGTGTATAGTGTATATGTGCATATATGTATAGTGTATATGTGTATAGTGTATGTGTATAGTGTATATGTGTATAGTGTGTATGTGTATATGTGTATAGTGCATATGTGTATAGTGTGTATGTGTATAGTGTGTATGTGTTTAGTGTATATGTGTATATGTGTACTGTATAGTGTATATGTGTATAGTGTGTATGTGTTTAGTGTGTATATGTGTATAGTGTATATGTGCATATATGTATAGTGTGCATGTGTGTAGTGTGTATATGTATAGTGTATATGTGTGTATATGCCCCGTTGTGCAGTTGAGGATTGCCTACACCCTTTTCCAATTGGCTTTTGGGCCTGTCAGACGTATGCTATAGTCCCGAAAGCTTTTCTGAGACGACATGACTTTACCCTGCGCGGCAGGAGGTGTGAAAGTAGTTTAGCACAGGTGGACAACACTTGAGGCCTACTCCCATGAGGTACGAGAGCAGCTGATCTCTCCTCACCTCTGGAAAGACTGTTCACTTAGGGCTCCTCCCTGTCTCATTAAACAGGGAGGATGAAGGGGGGATGATGACAGGGTAATGATGAAGGGTGGGTGATGACAGGAGGTGATGAGGAAGAGGGGGATGATGACAGGCGGTGATGATGAAGGGGGGGATGATGACAGGCGGTGATGATGAAGGGGGGGATGATGACAGGGTAATGATGAAGGGGGTATGATGTCAGGTGGTGATGATGAAGGGGGGATGGTGACAGGGTAATGATAAAGGAAGGATGATGACAGGCGGTGATGATGAAGGGAGGATGATGACAGGCGGTGATGACAGGCGGTGATGATGAAGGGGGGATGATGACAGGCGGTGATGACAGGAGGTGATGATGAAGGGGGGATGATGACAGGGTAAGGATGAAGGGTGGTTGATGACAGGAGGTGATGAGGAAGAGGGGGATGATGACAGGCGGTAATGATGAAGGGGGGGATGATGACAGGCGGTGATGATGAAGGGGGAATGATGACAGGGTAATGATGAAGGGGGGTATGATGACAGGTGGTGATGATGAAGGGGGGGATGGTGACAGGGTAATGATAAAGGGGGGATGATGACAGGCGGTGATGATGAAGGGGGGGATCATGACAGGGTAATGATGAAGGGGGGATGATGACAGGCGGTGATGATGAAGGGGGGATGATGACAGGGATGTTAATGATGGGGGTCTGGATGATGACATGGGGGGATGATGTATTTCCCACCCTTGGCTTATAGTGGAGTCAATAACTTTTCCTGGGTTTTTGGGGGTGAAATTAGGGGCCTCGGCTTATATTCGGGTCGGCTTATACTCGAGTATATACGGTATGTAGTGTCTTGTGTATCTTTGGTAAAAGTTACAAGACTGGAGTGACTGGATGCTTTACAATGAGGTAATTAAGTTAAACCATTGTTGTGGTCGTCTGTTACAGTTTCAGTGATTTCTCAACTAAATCCCCGTACCTATCTACATCTAACAAGGGGTCTTTTCCATGTAGGGCTTGTGTAAACGGTATAAAGGCAACATCTTTCTACATCCTGGTACCGGCAAGATATATGAAATAAACAATACCTTACCTGCAGCACGGACTTTGTCATTTATGTTGTCCAGTGACCTTGTCGTTTACTATAAGTGGGCGAAACGACACTGGAGGCAAAAATTAGAATTACACAAAACCGATATACTATTAGGAAGAAAAAAATGACTTACCTGTTTCTAAACACTTTTGTGACCGTGGTCACTCTGAAAAAGATCTCAAATTTACATTACTTGAACATGTCCCCAAAGGGGAAAGAGGCGGCAATCGTCTGGCCACTCTCAAGCGTAAAGTTCATAATGTTTATACTTGTTTTATCTACTTTTCACATCCTGGATTCTGTTGTTTTTTTTTTTTTGTTTGCCAAAGGGTGCAGAGACGCGCGACTAAACTAATATGGGGAATGGAACATCTTAGCTATGAGGAGCGATTAAAGGAGTTACAATTGTTTAGTCTTGAGAAGAGACGTTTAAGGGGGGATATGATAAACGTATATAAGTATATTAATGGCCCATACAAAAAATATGGAGAAAAACTGTTCCAGGTTAAACCCCCCCAAAGGACGAGGGGGCACTCCCTCCGTCTGGAGAAGAAAAAGTTTAGTCTCAAGGGGCGACACGCCTTCTTTACCATGAGAACTGTGAACTTATGGAACAGTCTACCTCAGGAACTGGTCACAGCAGGAACAATTAACAGCTTTAAAACAGGATTAGATACATTCCTGGAACAAAATAAGATTAATGCTTATGAAGAAATATAAAATCTCATCCCTTCCCCAATATCACGCCACACCCCTACCCCTTAATTCCCTGGTTGAACTTGATGGACATATGTCTTTTTTCGACCGTACTAACTATGTAACTATGTAACTATGTAACTATGTTGACCAGAAGATGGCAACGTTACACTTCAACAATTTTGCTTCCTACTTCTTGTACAGACATTGTAGTTATTAACATGTGACAAAGAAAACGGTACCAACCTGAAAATAAAAAGACAAATATCCACGGATTAATACAGTCTATATGGTGTGATGTGTATAGTGTATATGTGTATAGTGTGTATGTTTATATGTGAATAGTGTGTATATGTATAGAGTATATGTGTACAGTGTATATGTGTATAGTGTGTATGTGTATAGTGTATATGTGTATAGTGTATATGTGTATAGTGTGTATGTTTATAGTGTATATGTGTATAGTGTAGATGTGTATAGTGTGTATGTTTATATGTGAATAGTGTGTATATGTATAGAGTATATGTGTATAGTGTATATGTGTATAGTGTGTATGTTTATATGTGAATAGTGTGTATATGTATAGTGTATATGTGTATAGTGTAAATGTGTATAGTGTGTATGTTTATATGTGAATAGTGTGTATATGTGTATAGTGTATATGTGTATAGTGTGTATGTTTATATGTGAATAGTGTGTATATGTATAGTGTATATGTGTATAGTGTATATGTGTATAGTGTGTATGTTTATATGTGAATAGTGTGTATATGTGTATAGTGTATATGTGTATAGTGTATATGTGTATAGTGTGTATGTTTATATGTGAATAGTGTGTATATGTATAGTGTATATGTGTATAGTGTATATGTGTATATGTGTATAGTGTGTATGTTTATATGTGAATAGTGTGTATATGTATAGTGTATATGTGTATAGTGTATATGTGTATAGTGTGTATGTTTATATGTGAATAGTGTGTATATGTATAGTGTATATGTGTATAGTGTATATGTGTATATGTGTATAGTGTGTATGTTTATATGTGAATAGTGTGTATATGTATAGTGTATATGTGTATAGTGTATATGTGTATAGTGTATATGTGTATAGTGTGTATGTTTATATGTGAATAGTGTGTATATGTATAGAGTATATGTGTATAGTGTATAGCGTATAGTGTATAGCGGCTAATACAGGACATCACCGATCGCGGTGATACCCTGAATTAACCCTTAGACGCGGCGATCAAAGCTGACCGCCGCGTCTGAAGGGAAAGTGACACTAACCTGGCTGTTCAGTCGGGCTGTTCGGGACCGCCGCGATCTCACCGCGACGGTCCCGAACAGCCCGACTGAATAGCCGGGTTAGTGCTTACAGGACACCGGGAGGGACCTTACCTGCCTCCTCGGTGTCTTCTCCGTTCAGGGATCCCCTGTATGGCCGGCGCTCTCCTTCCTCGCCATCACGTCATCGCGTACGTGCGTCGGCGTGCGTAACGACGTGATGGCGGCGACGGAGAGCGAGGATACCCGGCCGGCAGCAGAGACGTTCCGGAGAGATGGGGCGACGGGGACAGCGATGGAGCGACATCCAGGGCAGCAGTGACGGGTCCGGAGCAGCGGGGAAAGGTGAGTATTACCTCCTATGCAGTGGTCTTCAATCTGCGGACCTCCAGATGTTGCAAAACTACAACTCCCAGCATGCCCGGACAGCCAACGGCTGTCCGGGCATGCTGGGAGTTGTAGTTTTGCAAAATCTGGAGGTCCGCAGGTTGAAGACCACTATTGGGTTCAAAATCTTTAATTTTTTTTAGATTTAGAACCTATAAATTGGATGCGTCTTATACGCCGGTGCGTGCTATAGGGCGAAAAATACGGTACATCAGACAACCTGGTCATACCAAACAATTTACGGAGTAACATTGGTGTTTATAGAGTATACAGGACTTGCACAGTAATTAAATACATTTATGATCGGTATCATAGGAGTAGCTAGGCTTTCCTTCACCTGGGGGCAAAGAGTATGAAGCATATGAAAGTTGCTGTCATAAAATACACACCCCATACACTTGCCCATCCATATAAAATACACACCCCATACACTTGCCCATCCATATAAAATACACACCCCATACACTTGCCCATCCATATAAAATATACACCCCATACACTTGCCCATCCATATAAAATATACACCCCATACACTTGCCCATCCATATAAAATACACACCCCATACACTTGCCCATCCATATAAAATACACACCCCATACACTTGCCCATCCATATAAAATACACACCCCATACACTTGCCCATCCATATAAAATACACACCCCATACACTTGCCCATCCATATAAAATATACACCCCATACACTTGCCCATCCATATAAAATACACACCCCATACACTTGCCCATCCATATAAAATACACACCCCATACACTTGCCCATCCATATAAAATACACACCCCATACACTTGCCCATCCATATAAAATACACACCCCATACACTTGCCCATCCATATAAAATACACACCCCATACACTTGCCCATCCATATAAAATACACACCCCATACACTTGCCCATCCATATAAAATACACACCCCATACACTTGCCCATCCATATAAAACACACACCCCATACACTTGCCCATCCATATAAAATACACACCCCATACACTTGCCCATCCATATAAAATACACACCCCATACACTTGCCCATCCATATAAAATACACACCCCATACACTTGCCCATCCATATAAAATACACACCCCATACACTTGCCCATCCATATAAAATACACACCCCATACACTTGCCCATCCATATAAAATACACACCCCATACACTTGCCCATCCATATAAAATACACACCCCATACACTTGCCCATCCATATAAAACACACACCCCATACACTTGCCCATCCATATAAAATACACACCCCATACACTTGCCCATCCATATAAAACACACACCCCATACACTTGCCCATCCATATAAAATACACACCCCATACACTTGCCCATCCATATAAAACACACACCCCATACACTTGCCCATCCATATAAAATACACACCCCATCCACTTGCCCATCCATATAAAATACACACCCCATACACTTGCCCATCCATATAAAATACACACCCCATACACTTGCCCATCCATATAAAATACACACCCCATACACTTGCCCATCCATATAAAATACACACCCCATACACTTGCCCATCCATATAAAATACACACCCCATACACTTGCCCATCCATATAAAATACACACCCCATACACTTGCCCATCCATATAAAATACACACCCCATACACTTGCCCATCCATATAAAATACACACCCCATCCACTTGCCCATCCATATAAAATACACACCCCATCCACTTGCCCATCCATATAAAATACACACCCCATACACTTGCCCATCCATATAAAATACACACCCCATACACTTGCCCATCCATATAAAACACACACCCCATACACTTGCCCATCCATATAAAACACACACCCCATACACTTGCCCATCCATATAAAACACACACCCCATACACTTGCCCATCCATATAAAATACACACCCCATACACTTGCCCATCCATATAAAATACACACCCCATACACTTGCCCATCCATATAAAATACACACCCCATACACTTGCCCATCCATATAAAATACACACCCCAAACACTTGCCCATCCATATAAAATACACACCCCATACACTTGCCCATCCATATAAAATACACACCCCATACACTTGCCCATCCATATAAAACACACACCCCATAAACTTGCCCATCCATATAAAATACACACCCCATACACTTGCCCATCCATATAAAATACACACCCCATACACTTGCCCATCCATATAAAATACACACCCCATACACTTGCCCATCCATATAAAATATACACCCCATACACTTGCCCATCCATATAAAATACACACCCCATACACTTGCCCATCCATATAAAATACACACCCCATACACTTGCCCATCCATATAAAATACACACCCCATACACTTGCCCATCCATATAAAATATACACCCCATACACTTGCCCATCCATATAAAATACACACCCCATACACTTGCCCATCCATATAAAATACACACCCCATACACTTGCCCATCCATATAAAATACACACCCCATACACTTGCCCATCCATATAAAATACACACCCCATACACTTGCCCATCCATATAAAATACACACCCCATACACTTGCCCATCCATATAAAATATACACCCCATACACTTGCCCATCCATATAAAATACACACCCCATACACTTGCCCATCCATATAAAATACACACCCCATACACTTGCCCATCCATATAAAATACACACCCCATACACTTGCCCATCCATATAAAATACACACCCCATACACTTGCCCATCCATATAAAATACACACCCCATACACTTGCCCATCCATATAAAATACACACCCCATACACTTGCCCATCCATATAAAATACACACCCCATACACTTGCCCATCCATATAAAATACACACCCCATACACTTGCCCATCCATATAAAATACACACCCCATACACTTGCCCATCCATATAAAATACACACCCCATACACTTGCCCATCCATATAAAATACACACCCCATACACTTGCCCATCCATATAAAATACACATCCCATACACTTGCCCATCCATTTAAAATACACACCCCATACACTTGCCCATCCATATAAAATACACACCCCATACACTTGCCCATCCATATAAAATACACACCCCATACACTTGCCCATCCATATAAAATACACATCCCATACACTTGCCCATCCATTTAAAATACACACCCCATACACTTGCCCATCCATATAAAATACACACCCCATACACTTGCCCATCCATATAAAATACACACCCCATACACTTGCCCATCCATATAAAATACACACCCCATACACTTGCCCATCCATATAAAATACACACCCCATACACTTGCCCATCCATATAAAATACACACCCCATACACTTGCCCATCCATATAAAATACACATCCCATACACTTGCCCATCCATTTAAAATACACACCCCATACACTTGCCCATCCATATAAAATACACACCCCATACACTTGCCCATCCATATAAAATACACACCCCATACACTTGCCCATCCATATAAAATACACATCCCATACACTTGCCCATCCATTTAAAATACACACCCCATACAC